>NW_028260411.1:0-67500 GCF_056163025.1 Triticum urartu | reverse complement strand
CGACGGGAATTGAACCCGCGCATGGTGGATTCACAATCCACTGCCTTGATCCACTTGGCTACATCCGCCCCTTATCCAGCTAAAGGATTTTTTTCTTTTTTCCATTGATCATTATTCTATTTATTCTGACCTCCGTACTTCGATCGAGATATTGGACATAGAATGCCACTCTTTAAAAAGGAAAAAAGGAGTAATCAGCTGTGACACGAAAAAAAACGAATCCTTTTGTAGCTCATCATTTATTGGCAAAGATAGAAAAGGTCAATATGAAGGAGGAGAAAGAAACAATAGTAACGTGGTCCCGGGCATCTAGCATTCTACCCACAATGGTTGGCCATACAATCGCGATTCATAATGGAAAGGAACATATACCTATTTACATAACAAATCCTATGGTAGGTCGCAAATTGGGGGAATTCGTGCCTACTCGGCATTTCACGAGTTATGAAAATGCAAGAAAGGATACTAAATCTCGTCGTTAACTGAATTCTGAATAGAAAGATTAAGAAGAAAAAAAGATTCAAAATAAAGACAGAAATACCCAATATCTTGCTAGAACAAGATATTGGGTATTTCTGTCTTCAAAAATTCTTATATGTTAGCAGAAAAACCTTATCCATTAATAGATGGAACTTCAACAGCAGCTAAGTCTAGAGGGAAGTTGTGAGCATTACGTTCGTGCATTACTTCCATACCAAGGTTAGCACGGTTGATGATATCAGCCCAAGTATTAATAACGCGACCTTGACTATCAACTACAGATTGGTTGAAATTGAAACCATTTAGGTTGAAAGCCATAGTACTAATACCTAAAGCAGTGAACCAGATTCCTACTACAGGCCAAGCAGCCAAGAAGAAGTGTAAAGAACGAGAGTTGTTGAAACTAGCATATTGGAAGATTAATCGGCCAAAATAACCATGAGCAGCCACAATATTATAAGTTTCTTCCTCTTGACCAAATTTGTAACCCTCATTAGCGGATTCATTTTCAGTAGTTTCCCTGATCAAACTAGAGGTTACCAAGGAACCATGCATAGCACTGAATAGGGAACCGCCGAATACACCAGCTACACCTAACATGTGGAATGGATGCATAAGGATGTTGTGCTCTGCCTGGAATACAATCATAAAGTTGAAAGTACCAGAGATTCCTAAAGGCATACCATCAGAAAAGCTTCCTTGACCAATAGGGTAAATCAAGAAAACAGCAGTAGCAGCTGCAACAGGAGCTGAATATGCAACAGCAATCCAAGGACGCATACCCAGACGGAAACTAAGTTCCCACTCACGACCCATATAACAAGCTACACCAAGTAAGAAGTGTAGAACAATTAGCTCATAAGGACCACCATTGTATAACCACTCATCAACAGATGCAGCTTCCCAAATTGGGTAAAAGTGCAATCCGATCGCCGCAGAAGTAGGGATAATAGCACCAGAGATAATATTGTTTCCATAAAGTAAAGAACCAGAAACAGGCTCACGAATACCATCAATATCTACTGGAGGGGCAGCGATGAAGGCGATAATAAATACAGAAGTTGCGGTCAATAAGGTAGGGATCATCAAAACACCGAACCATCCGATGTAAAGACGATTTTCAGTGCTAGTTATCCAGTTGCAGAAGCGACCCCACAGGCTTGTACTTTCGCGTCTCTCTAAAATTGCAGTCATGGTAAGATCTTGGTTTATTCAAATTGCAAGGACTCCCAAGCACACGTATTAACTAGAATATAGATAATAGAAGGCTTGTTATTTAACAGTATAACATAGACTATATACCAATGTCAACCAAGTCAGCCCAAAGATTAGCTATCCATATAACTAAATTAACCAAACCAATAATTTTGTATTTGTAAATGAAGTGAGTCAAAGTGAAAAACTTTGATGGGTCTTTTCTATATGGGTTGCCCGGGACTCGAACCCGGAACTAGTCGGATGGAGTAGATAATTCTTCCTTGTTACAATAGAGAAAAATCCCTCCCCAAATCGTGCTTGCATTTTTCATTGCACACGACTTTCCCTATGTAGAAATAGCCAATTTCTATTCCAAAGAGGAAGTTCTACTAATTTTTTTAATTAGTAAGTTGATTCACCTACTCTTTATTATAATAAAAAGAACATTTCAGAATGAAAAATAGAAAAGTTTTTTCTTGATCATTTATCAACCCTTTCCTGTTTCTTAATTTCGTCTAATGATTAATTAAGAGGGTTGACCAGGTCATTGATACGTATAATATCCAAATACCAAATACGCTCAGTGTGTGATCCACAGAAAGAAAAAAGAGTTGTTTTGGTGAACATCAAAGAAAAAACTTGCTCTTCTTCCATAAAAAATTCTTCTAAAAATGCCGAACCCAATCGTTGCATAAAAGTTCGTACCGTGCTTTTATGTTTACGAGCTAAAGTTCTAGCACATGAAAGTCGAAGTATATACTTTAGTCGATACAAAGTCCGTTTTTTCGAAGATCCACTATGATAATGAAAAAGATTTCTACATATCCGACCAAATCGATCAAGAATATCCCAATCTGATAAATCTGTCCAAATGGGTTTACTAATAGGATGCCCCGATCCAGTACAAAATTGAGCTTTTGATAAGTATCCTATGAGGAGAGTAGCGGGGACTATGGTATCGAATTTTTTCATTCGAGTATCTATTAGAAATGAATTCTCCAGCATTTGATTCCTTACTAACAAAGAACTTTTTTGTACACTTGAAAGGTACCCCATAAAATCGAAGCAAGAGTTTGCTAATTGGTTTATATGGATTCTTCGCGGCTGAGTCCAAAAACAGAAATAATATTGCCAGAAATTGATAAGGTAGCATTTCCATTTCTTCTTCAAAAAAAAAGTGCCTTTTGATGCAAGAATTGCCTTTCCTTGATATCGAACATAATGCATAAGAGGATCCATAAAGAACCATAGGGTTTTCCGAGAAAAACCAGGGTACATTATCCCAAAATGTTCCATCTTCCTAGAAAAGTGGATTCGTTCCAGAAAAGTTCCAGAAGATGCTAATGGTAAGCAAGAAGATTGTTTACGAAGAAACAACAAAAAAAATTCATATTCTGATACATAAGAGTTATATAGGAATTGAAATAGTCTTTTATTTTCTTTTTGAAAAAAAAAAATGGATTTCATTGAAGTAATAAAACTATTCCAATTCGAATAATAGTTGAGAAAGAATCGCAATAAATGCAAAGATGGAACATCTTGGATACGGTATTGAAGGAGTTGAACCAGGATTTCCAAATGGATAGGATAGGGTATTTCTATATGTGATAGATAATCCAAATGCAAAAATTTGTCTTCTAAAAAGGGAAATATTGAATGAATAGAGCGTAAATTCTGAAACTTTGGTATTTCTTTTTCTTTCAGACAAAAAAATTCCCGTAGCGAGAATGGGATTTCCACAACGATCGCAAACCCTTCAGATAGAATCTGAGAATAAAACTCAGAATAAAAATAATTTTTGTAATCCAATAATCGATCTTGGTTAGGATGATTAACCGAGTTATCCAAAAAATTCTGCTGATACATTCGAATAATTAAACGTTTCACAAGTAGTGAACTAAATTTCTTGTTATTACAACTAACAACTATTTCCACAGGTTCAGAACCATTTAATCCATAATGGTGGGCAAATGCATAAATATATTCCTGAAAGAGAAGTGGGTAGACAAAGTATTGTTGACGAGATTTATGTTTTTCTGAATACCCTTCGAATTTTTCCATTTGTATTTCTACTTGAATCAGAGAGAAGAAGCATTTCTCGGTTTATCGAATGATGATACATAGTGCAATATGGTCAGAACAGGGTGTTGCATTTTTAATACAAACCCTGGAAAGAAAGGGAGTCTAATCCACAGATCTTTTTCTGCTCCTTTTCTACCCAATTAGTTTATGTTTGTTCTAATTAAAAAAAAAGAACAGAACAAGTTTTTTATTTTTGCAGGCCAATCGCTCTTTTGACTTTGGAATACAGCCTCTTTATCAATATACTGCTTCTTTTACACATTCAATCCATAACATCCCTTATTCAATCCATAATCAAGAATAATTAGGATTTCTAAAAAAAAAAAGAAAAAATAAAGGGTCCACTCATAGGAAAACCCAACCTTTCCCCGCATCCGGCACTAATCTATTTTTAACGTCTAATTAGAGCGGGGAATCATTCCAATTAGGAAGTTCAGCTCGTTGCTTTTTATTTTACCAGAATTGGAGCCAGGCTCTATCCATTTATTCATTAGACCCAGAAAATCGTAATTTTGGATTCCATTCAAAAAAGATTGATTTTATTACGACATGCTATTTTTTCCATTCATTACCTTTGAGGATCAGTCGTGGTCTTCTAGACTCTACCAAGAGTCTGGACGAATTTGTTGTTTCATCCAAATGTGTAAAAGATCATAGTCGCACTTAAAAGCCGAGTACTCTACCATTGAGTTAGCAACCCAGATAAAAAAAGGATCTTAGATACGATCGAAATCCAAAAATCAATGGAATTACACCGCGCGCTTCTGTCAAAACATTGAACTAGCAAGACATCAAAAGATTTTTTTTATCGACCATGAAAAACACTCAAATGCCAAAACGAACAGGTCCGGTGAAATTCCACTAAAGTAAAGTTAAAAAAAGAGCGACCCTAATCACGATGGCCAAATTCTCCTTATTTTTAGCGATTTTTATTAACAAAAAATATATATTATAAAAAATATATATTATATTGTATGAGAATACATGCAAGAGGAACACCCTTATCATTTGAGCGAAGTGTAGGCGGAAAAATTGAATATGGAGTGAGGATAAAGAGACCCATCTATCTACAAATTCTATTTGTTCAATAGACCTTTGTCAATGGAAATACAATGGTAAGAAAACAAATTAGATAGAAAAAGTAAATAAAATAGGGGCTTATGTTGGATTGGCACGATATAATATAAATCCAAATAGGATTAAAAAAGAGGTAAATTGTGTCTAAATAATTAGACAACTAGGAATACTAATAATCTTCTCCTATCCTATTTTTTGATTCATTTAGTTCTTCAATTAACTCAAAGTTCTTTCTTTTTCTTTAAAGAATTCTGCCTTCCTTAAAATATCATAAACAGTTCTTGTTGGTTGAGCACCCTTTTCAAGGAAATAGAGAATAGCTGGAACATTTAAACAAGTTTGATTCTTTATCGGATCATAAAAACCTACTTTTTGAAGATCTCTTCCTTCTCTTCGAGATCGAACATCAATTGCAACGATTCGATAGACAGCTTATTGGGATAGATGTAGATAAACAACGCCCCCCCCTAGAAACGTATATGAGGTTTTCTCCTCATACGGCTCGAGAAAATGATTCGAATTTCTGTCGATAATAATAGAAATTAGACTATGACGTGCATTAATTTCCTTACAGAAAAAACAAATTTCATTTATACTCATGACTCAAGTGGGCTAATTTTGCCTGACAAACTTCGAAGGCAAAATCCTTCCAAAATTTTTGAGTCGTCTTTAAACTCTTTTCTTTGTCTCATTTCGAACGAATTGACTTTTATTCCTTATTCTAATCCAACTCTGTTGTTGAGACAATTGAAAATTGTGTTTACTTGTTCTGGAATCCTTTATCTTTGATTTGTGAAATCCTTGGGTTTAGACATTACTTCGGGAATTCCTATTTTTTTCTTTCAAAAGAGTAGCAACATACCCTTTTTTCTTATTTCCTTCGATAAAGCATTTATCTCTTCTATAGAAATCTAATAAGAGGGATTGATTCTGATATACTTTTATTGGACTTTCTTCTTATTTTAACCTTTCGATTTATTTCTATATTAAGGATAGACTGACAAAGTTGGCCTAATTTATTAGTTTTCACTAACCCTAGATTCTTTCCCTTGATAAAAAAAATTCTGTCCTCTCGAGCTCCATCGTGTACTATGTTACTTAAACCCAGCGCAAATTTGGTTCGGAACGAATAGAACAGGCTATGTCGAGCCAAGAGCATTTTCATTACTATGGAAAATGATGGATAGCAAAATCCACAATCGATCATGTCCTTCAAGTCGCACGTTGCTTTCTACCACATCGTTTTAAACGAAGTTTTACCATAACAAACATTCCTCTTTTCATTGCAAAGTGGTATAGAGAATTGATCCAATATGGATGGAATCATGAATAGTCATTGGTTTAGTTTTTTTATACTAATTAAAACTTGCTATCTATGGAGCAATATGGATAAAAGAAAGTAAGTATTTATCCGGGAAGCCTCCGCCAAGATCCAATTTATTTAAACCCATATTAAAATTCTATCATATGAATGAAACATAGTTTGAAAAAGACGACTAAACAAGTTTGCTTAAAACTTATTTATTCTTAAATTTCCACCCTCAACGGATGGCTCGAGATGATCAATCTTGAAGTGAGAAAAGAAGGATTGACTCTTCCTCAATAAATAAACTATCAACCTCCAAAAAAGTTTAATTAATTTAATTACTAGAATTAGAATTCTAGTAGTAATATATTTTTTCAGTACCAAAAACAATTAACTATAATAACTAAATAAACTATTCCAATGAAAAGATTGAAAGTTTTTGGTAGTTATAGAATTCTCGTACTTCTTCAACTCGAATACCAAAAGGAAGAAAAAAATATGACTAAGTGATTTTATAGTAGAGGCATATCCTGAATGTGCTTGATAGATCCCATTTTTTCATGAAAATAAAGATAGTCAATTTGACTGGACTTAAGACTTTATTATGTTTTCTGAGAAAGAATAAGATATCATTATTCTCTTTAATAAACTTTTGTCTCGTACGGAATACTATATGATTTCACCGTTTGTTTCATCAGAAACAATCTGGGACGGAAGGATTCGAACCTCCGAGTAACGGGACCAAAACCCGCTGCCTTACCACTTGGCCACGCCCCATTTCGGGTTTTATGCGACACTAATAAACACTAGTATGTTTATTTGTTATTCGTCAATACCATTTCAATTACATAAAAAAGGAGGGATATTCTCTTGCTAGTATTCTACACATGCGGATAATATAGAATCAAAAAAATGCATTGATCATTACATGGAATTCTATTAAGATATTATATGAAAGTCGAATTTATTCCACTCTCATTTGAGAGTGCGAATACAAGGAGGTATTTTGTGTTTGGGAAAGTCCGAAGAAAAAAGATTTTGAATCTGCCTTTTCCTTCTTTCCCTTAAAAAAATAACTCAAGAAAAATCCAATTATTTACTCTACAAGAATGAAATGCTTGTTATGCCTAATATACTTAGTTTAACCTGTATCTGTTTTAATTCTGTTCTTTATCCTACTAGTTTTTTCTTTGCCAAATTACCCGAAGCTTATGCTATTTTCAATCCAATCGTGGATATTATGCCTGTTATACCTCTATTCTTTTTTCTATTAGCCTTTGTTTGGCAAGCTGCTGTAAGTTTTCGATGAAATCTTTAGTACTCTGTATGCCAAATTGAATGATGTGTTCATTCCAAAAAAATTTTAAAATGGGTAAAAGCCGAGAAGTTTTATATTTTTATATTATGAACCTTCGATTCTAAAATTTAAATTCTTCTACATTGAATGGGTAGCTACAGCAATAAATTTGGATCAGCCTTTCTACTCCCCTGCACCTAGGTTGAGCAGGTACCTAAAGGTACCTACACAATACCTAACCACCTAACCCTATTTTTGCTATTGATAAGAGTGCTTATTATAAAAGAATTCTTGCAATTTTTTTCAAGAATTCTTTTTTGCATTTTTAGGTATAAAAAAAAACCATCCTAGTGGATCCGTGTGGTAAGGAAAAACTGGTAATCTATTCCTTAAAAAAAAATCTTGGAGATTATGTAATGCTTACTCTCAAACTTTTTGTTTATACAGTAGTGATATTCTTTGTTTCACTCTTTATCTTTGGATTCTTATCTAATGACCCAGGACGGAATCCTGGACGCGAGGAGTAAAAATTCAGTTTTTTTTTTTCTTATTGGATTTGTTTCGTACATTTATCTATGAGAAAATCCGGGGGTCAGAATTCTTTCCAATTCGAAAGTCCCAAATGATCCAAGGGAGCGGAAAGAGAGGGATTCGAACCCTCGGTACAAAAAAATTGTACAACGGATTAGCAATCCGCCGCTTTAGTCCACTCAGCCATCTCTCCACGTTCCAAAGCGAAAGGTTTCCGTGATATGATATAGGCAAGAAATAAGAAATAACGGTTGCAAAAAACCCCTTTTTTTTCTTTCAAAAGTCTATAAAAATTATATTGCCAATTCCATTTTAATTATATTCTTTTTTCTTAATGTTAATAAAAAAAGAAGAAAATTCTTGTTTTTTCTTTCTAAAAATCGATATTGGCCGAGAGACAATCAAATAGATTTTCTCTTTAGCGGGCATTTCCATATAGGACTTGTTATAATTATAATAAAACAAGCAGGTTATATAAAAAAAACGCTTTTTTTGTCGATTATTTATCAAGAAAGCAAAAAGGGTTCTTATCAAATCCACCATAAAATTGGAAAGAAGCATAAAGTAAGTAGACCTGACTCCTTTAATGATGCCTCTATCCGCTATTCTGATATATAAATTCGATGTAGATGAAATTGTATAAGCGAATTTTTTTTATTTCCTTAGACTTAGACCGCGCAAGACAAGAATTTTTCGCTATTTACGATTTCATATTCTTGTTACTAGATGTTCTATAGGAATAAGAAGAAATCGCAACTCCTTTGCGCTACACATAAAATTGGATTTCGAAGGTCCATTTTTTTTTTTCAGAATCCTCTATTATTTTAGTTCTTCCACCCATGCAATAGAGAGGGAATGGGAAAAGAAGGGTTACTTTTATTTGCATTTTTCCCTTAAAAGATAGACTTTGAAATAGGAGTCTTGGAATAATGCTGAATTCAAAGGTTTATTTCTTTCTATAGTATAAGAAAAACAATTTATTTCTATTTCTATAGTATAAGAAAAACAAATAAATAGTATAAGAAAAACAAATCGAATCAAATTCATGGATTTACCACGACCTCGGTTGTGACTGTGACTCCATAGATAAAAATGGGAAATTTCTCTCTTCGAGACCATTGAAAAAGGGCATTGAACGAGAAAGAAATCGTCCACAGATAATAAAACTATCATATGCCTTGGAAAGTGATATGAGGTGCTCGGAAATGGTTGAAGTAATTGAATAGGAGGATCACTATGACTATAGCCCTTGGTAGAATTCCTAAAGAAGAAAATGATCTATTTGATACTATGGATGACTGGTTACGAAGGGACCGTTTCGTTTTTGTAGGATGGTCTGGCCTATTGCTCTTTCCTTGTGCTTATTTCGCTTTAGGGGGTTGGTTTACAGGGACAACTTTTGTAACTTCTTGGTATACCCATGGATTGGCTAGTTCCTATTTGGAAGGTTGTAATTTCTTAACCGCAGCAGTTTCTACCCCTGCCAATAGTTTAGCACACTCTTTGTTGCTACTATGGGGGCCCGAAGCACAAGGAGATTTTACTCGTTGGTGTCAATTAGGCGGTCTATGGACTTTTGTAGCTCTCCACGGGGCTTTTGCACTAATAGGTTTCATGTTACGCCAATTTGAACTTGCTCGGTCTGTTCAATTGCGGCCTTATAATGCAATCTCATTCTCTGGTCCAATTGCTGTTTTTGTTTCTGTATTCCTTATTTATCCACTGGGGCAATCTGGTTGGTTCTTTGCGCCGAGTTTTGGCGTAGCAGCGATATTTCGATTCATCCTTTTCTTCCAAGGATTTCATAATTGGACGTTGAACCCATTTCATATGATGGGAGTTGCCGGAGTATTAGGTGCGGCTCTGCTATGCGCTATTCATGGAGCGACCGTAGAAAACACTCTATTTGAGGACGGTGATGGTGCAAATACCTTCCGTGCTTTTAACCCAACTCAAGCTGAAGAAACTTATTCAATGGTCACTGCTAACCGCTTTTGGTCCCAAATCTTTGGTGTTGCTTTTTCCAATAAACGTTGGTTACATTTCTTTATGCTATTTGTACCCGTCACCGGTTTATGGATGAGTGCTATTGGCGTAGTTGGCTTGGCTCTGAACTTACGTGCCTATGACTTTGTTTCCCAGGAAATCCGTGCAGCGGAAGATCCTGAATTTGAGACTTTCTACACCAAAAATATTCTTTTAAACGAGGGTATTCGTGCGTGGATGGCAGCTCAGGATCAGCCTCATGAAAATCTTATATTCCCTGAGGAGGTTCTACCACGTGGAAACGCTCTTTAATGGAACTTTCGTTTTAGCTGGTCGTGACCAAGAAACCACCGGCTTTGCTTGGTGGGCTGGGAATGCCAGACTTATCAATTTGTCCGGTAAACTGCTTGGAGCTCATGTAGCTCATGCCGGATTAATCGTATTCTGGGCCGGAGCAATGAACCTATTTGAAGTGGCCCATTTCGTACCAGAAAAGCCCATGTATGAACAAGGGTTGATTTTACTTCCACACTTAGCTACTCTAGGTTGGGGAGTAGGGCCAGGGGGGGAAGTTCTAGATACTTTTCCGTACTTTGTATCTGGCGTACTTCACCTAATTTCCTCCGCAGTCTTAGGCTTCGGTGGCATTTATCACGCGCTTCTGGGACCCGAGACTCTTGAGGAATCTTTTCCATTCTTTGGTTATGTCTGGAAAGATAGAAATAAAATGACTACAATTTTGGGTATTCACTTAATTTTGTTAGGTCTAGGTGCTTTTCTTCTAGTACTCAAGGCTCTTTATTTTGGCGGTGTATATGATACCTGGGCCCCTGGGGGGGGAGATGTAAGAAAAATTACCAATTTGACCCTTAGTCCCAGTGTTATATTTGGTTATTTACTAAAATCTCCTTTTGGTGGAGAAGGGTGGATTGTTAGTGTAGATGATTTAGAAGATATAATTGGTGGGCATGTATGGTTGGGTTTTATTTGTGTATTTGGCGGAATTTGGCATATTTTAACCAAACCCTTCGCATGGGCTCGCCGTGCATTTGTATGGTCTGGAGAAGCTTACTTGTCTTATAGTTTAGCTGCTTTATCTGTCTTTGGTTTTATCGCTTGTTGTTTTGTATGGTTCAATAATACAGCTTATCCGAGTGAGTTTTATGGACCCACCGGGCCAGAAGCTTCTCAAGCTCAAGCATTTACTTTTCTAGTTAGAGACCAGCGTCTTGGAGCTAATGTGGGATCCGCTCAAGGACCCACAGGTTTAGGTAAATATCTAATGCGTTCCCCAACTGGGGAGGTTATCTTTGGAGGGGAAACTATGCGTTTTTGGGACCTTCGTGCTCCATGGTTAGAACCTCTAAGGGGCCCCAACGGTTTGGACTTGAGTAGGTTGAAAAAAGACATACAACCTTGGCAAGAACGACGCTCAGCAGAATATATGACCCACGCTCCTTTAGGCTCTTTAAATTCCGTGGGTGGCGTAGCTACCGAGATCAATGCAGTTAATTATGTCTCTCCTAGAAGTTGGTTATCAACTTCTCATTTTGTTCTAGGATTCTTCTTTTTTGTGGGCCATTTATGGCATGCAGGAAGAGCCCGAGCTGCTGCAGCAGGTTTTGAAAAGGGAATCGATCGTGATTTGGAACCTGTTCTTTACATGAACCCTCTTAACTAAGATTTTCTTATTTATACCTGTTCTACTTTTTTTCTGTTCTGGCTCGGTTATTCCATCTAGCCGAGCCATTCATTCCTTTTTATGAAAGAAAGATAAGGGACAGAAAAAAAAAATAAATAAAAATGAAAGAAACAAACGTATTCAATAAGCAAAAGGAGAGAGAGGGATTCGAACCCTCGATAGTTCCTAGAACTATACCGGTTTTCAAGACCGGAGCTATCAACCACTCAGCCATCTCTCCACAGCCTAATCCTTATTTTACTCCTACAAATAGAACATAGCCATATAAAAAATAAAAAGATTTATTAGCCTCTAGAAAGATATCAGATACAAGTTCCTTTTCGATATATCTCTGTATACTGTATACACGGATACAGGATCCGCTATACCCGCTTGTGAAATAAAGAGTAAATAATCTCTTCTCACCCCCATATCCAAATAAAAAAGCGGTTTAAGTAATAAATTTGAATTAAAGAGAAGAATCAATGGATTCATGATTAAACCCCTCCTACTTCTTGTATTTTTTTACAATTTTGGTTTAAGTGAGGGATCAAATATGTAGTCAACTTTATTTGATGGTAGCTTGGAGGATTAGAAATATGACTATTGCTTTCCAATTAGCTGTTTTTGCATTAATTGCGACTTCCTCAGTCTTAGTAATTAGTGTACCCCTTGTATTTGCTTCTCCTGATGGTTGGTCAAATAATAAAAATGTTGTATTTTCCGGTACATCATTATGGATTGGACTAGTCTTTCTCGTAGCTATTCTGAATTCTCTCATTTCTTAAATGAAATTTGGTTAATATTTATTAACCCCATAAAAAAGAAATAATAAAGGCCATTTCTTCTAAAAAATTAGAATAGTGAGACGTATTAAAACGCAATTTGCGTTCCGAATTGCTAGCTCTTCTCTTTCAGTATTATGAAATTCCATTCCCATTAGAATATTCATTGACAGATAATAAAAAAAGGAAAACTCTAATATAATAGAAAATGAAATGAAACGGTCGACCCAGACATAGAAGGTCGACCCAGGCGGATATACGCTATAAAATATATACCGTAGCGAGCGTAGTTCAATGGTAAAATATCTCCTTGCCAAGGAGAAGATACGGGTTCGATTCCCGCCGCTCGCCCGCTTAATTTATCAAAGTACTATGATAAAAAGTTTAGTCTAGTTAACTGTTTAACTACTTATATTAAATTAAGTATTAATTAGGTGTTAGTCTAGTGCCGTATCCCTTACTATCTTACCCTTCCTTTGCATCCCACTCAAAAAAAGAGGGCGCTCCAGAGGCAGAAATAGAACTCGCCAACAGAGCTCCAAAAATTGGGTATTAACTGAGACAAACAACGGGCAAACTTTTTTTAAAGGGAAGGGAGAGGTAGACTGTCCCTTTCGTTTCATTTTTATTTTCTGCAGGGTAGGGAGAGGCCTTGCGCCTTCTTTTTTTGAAGGCAAGTGACTTCGCAAACTGCTCAATTTTGCCCTCTAGGGCCGGGAACTAATGAATAAAAAAGGGTTGGATACGCCCCTCTACCATACATATCTAGAGAAATAGAATAGTCCTTTTATACAGACTGCTAAGTGCGGAGACGGGAATCGAACCCGTGACCTCAAGGTTATGAGCCTCGTGAGCTACCAAACTGCTCTACTCCGCTCTGGAGTACCAGAAACTGGTGGACAAAAAAGGCTTGAATACAAGCCTCTAACATGTCTAGACAAATAGAATACTCCTTTTATACAGAATGGAGCGGGTAGCGGGAATCGAACCCGCATCGTTAGCTTGGAAGGCTAGGGGTTATAGTCGACGTTGGTTGATTATTTTTAACGTCTCTAATTCAAAACCGAACATGAAATTTTGATTTCATTCGGCTCCTTTATGGATATTCTCACCACTTAACATCTATGTCAGCTTTTCTATTTGAATGGAACCAAAGCTCTCCGCTTTCTAGATGATCCTTATAGAGTAGGAGATAGAAATTCTATCTAAATTCATCTAATCTACTTACTTCGTTCCCTAATTTCATTCAAGAGATCCTGAGGAAAAGAATTGGGTTTCCACCGAGCTGAAACAATATGCGGATGGTTCTAGTAAACCAAAACTATCGTTTTTTAGCTATTTGGCTTCCTTATTCCTTATTTTAAGAAGATTTAGTTACGATTGGAAATCAACTTTTTTGTATCTTCATCCATAGATCCTTTACTCATATTTTCAAAATTGGAATACTTAATCCAATGCAAAATTATGCTTCGCGACTCTGTACTCATAATCCTATTTTTATTTTGGATGCAATTTAAATTAGTCTTTGGATACAAATCGCCAGAATGTATATTCTTCCTCAATATGCTATTGAGAGGAAAAGGATTTAATCCTTTATAAGAACTAAAGTTTTCATCGGAATATAAAAATAAAAAACTTAAGGATGCCTTAAGTATATCATTTCAAATTCAGTTATTAATAGAACGAATCACACTTTTACCACTAAACTATACCCGCTACATTGTAGATTATGGTATACAATGGTACCCTTTGTCAAGGATAGCCATTTGACAAGAAGGCTAATTCCCCCTTATTGAATCAGATGGAGAAGGTTCATGACACTGAGCCGTTGGTACTTCTACTTCGATCGCTCGCCTTTACTTTAGGATTTAGATAGCCCCTCTGGTCTGTAAAAAAAATCTTTTCTTACCATGCTAATAGCGCCTGAACCAAATGTATTTATTTTGATTAGGATCCTATTCTACGGTTACGACTACAATAATAATTATTTACTTTGCAAGGACGTAAGTGTGTCAGACTGCTAAATTGTTTTATTATTCCTACAATATAAACTAGGGGATATAGGGGGTAACACTGTCCCTATAAATTCCTTTTTTCCTTTTCTTTTTTGTCCAGAATTGAACAAAAAAGAAATTATGGAAGATGTTTTCTTCCCCCATTAAGTCCGAGCCATAGAGTAAGAGTGAGATGAGTTTTCCAAATTCATCATAGACTTTCCCTATGGCTTGATAGAAGTAAGCAGCAAAGAGTCGTAACTTAAAGAAAAAAACGGACAGGGCCGACAGATTTACCTGATGTAAAGAAGATCCTAAAAGTCTCTGATTAGTCGACTCTCTCCATTTAACACTTTCCTCTCTCTCCTTTTTTCCACTGACTCAATTCTAGTTTATTAGATTCTTGTTTAAAAGAATGCAAAAAGTTCAATAGAACTAAGAACACATAAAAAATAGCATAGAGGATCAAGGCCATTACCAAAAGTTCCTCCCAAGGATCCTATATCCTATTGGGTATCTGTTCCCCGCCTTTTCCCGCTAGGATCGGAAATCTTATATTTTCCATATCCATATACCGTTGAATCCTTGGGGTTCCAGAATCCGCCTATTTTACTAGTCTTCGGAAACGGAAAACCCTGAACCAAGAAGAGTTGGATATGTTATGTAGGGTATGTTTTTTTTTATTAATTTTATTTTGAGCTCTCAAGATATCGATATATACATATACAATCTCTACATAATGTCTCTCTCTCTATCTCTATATATTATATATATAATATGTACATTATGCAGTAGACCCATAATGGGAAATCCAAGTGGCTAATTTTTGAATTAAATAAAAAGCCCTTTTAACTCAGTGGTAGAGTAATGCCATGGTAAGGCATAAGTCATCGGTTCAAATCCGATAAAGGGCTTTTTAAATTAGTGGTAGAGTAATCTCGTGCTAAGACGTAAGTCGTTGGTTCGAATCTGATAGAGTACTTTTCTACTAAATTGATTCACTTTTTTTCTTTGTTTTTGAAACTTTCTCTATATTTTTAGAGAATTTTATGACTTAGTGCGGGATGGATGCATTTTTGGTATGAACACTAAATGAAGCACGGAGAATTAATCTATAACGATCAACTAAAAAAAATCCTAGATGAAAACATAACAGAAAAGTTGGAAAAACTCTTTGCTTTGGATCTATTTATACTTTTCGAGTATATTGACAATTCCAAAAAACTGCTCATACTATGATTATAGTATAATCACGAGCGGTTGTATATGGCCCTATCGTCTAGTGATGCCCCTATCGTCTAGTGGTTCAGGACATCTCTCTTTCAAGGAGGCAGCGGGGATTCGACTTCCCCTGGGGGTAGGGAGTATTATGAAAGGAGGTTAATCATAGATTAGCAAAAACCCTAGAATAAATTCTTCCTGGGTCGATGCCCGAGTGGTTAATGGGGACGGACTGTAAATTCGTTGACAATGTCTACGCTGGTTCAAATCCAGCTCGGCCCAAACCAAAAATCTAGGGCTTCGTGAGTATGAACTAAATCCTTTTGTTTTTCTTCCATAAAATAAAATGTCTGATCTATAGAAATAAAAGATAAAGAAAAAAGGGAAATTTTTTTTTCTAATCCATATCTCTCTCATTCCTTTCTTACAAACAAAAGAGTTTTTCTTATTGAAGGCTGGATTATTATCCATTTTTAGTGATAAAAAATCACGACATACTAGTTATGTCACTCTCACTATACCCACGTATAATATAATATGTGGGTATGTAGTATATGATTCGTCTATTTCTTAGAGTACGAAAGACGAATCGAATCTTCTTATGGTTCTATTTAAGAATGGGTATGCCATACACCCCGCGGGGATTGTAGTTCAATTGGTCAGAGCACCGCCCTGTCAAGGCGGAAGCTGCGGGTTCGAGCCCCGTCAGTCCCGAACTAGGGTTCAATGAATGGAGAAATTGATATTTCCTTTTTCCATGAAAAAAAGGGGCAGGGAGCAAGATCAAATACCCACAGGGCACCCTTACTTCACTTTTTTATTTTGCATCTCTCATTAAAGAGGGAGGGAGGGCATATAGGAATTTTTTTTTCACTACTCCCAATCGATAAAGAAAGACACACATACGATATGTGGATTAGTAGAATTTAGGATATTATATTACTCTATCTTTCTTTATGATGATACCATCCTCATCTTAATTTCCTATTCCACTCTTATGGAATAGAGTACCGGTATTTTACCGGAATCCATACATAAATCGTATTCCCTTTTTATTTCAGACCTCTTTTCCCCATCTCACTTCTACTGCTTATTTGGATGTCTATGTGACCCATAGAAAGTGAAAGTTGGTCATATAATACATACATAATTGTATGTATAACTATAAGAAAAAGGAAGGGAAATTGTATAAGATTAAGAAAGTATAAGATTAAGAAAGCTCGTGGGTTAGAGATATAGAAAAGAAAAAGTAGAAAAGGATTAAAAAAGAGGGAATTCCTAATCCAATCAAAAAACCCATTTTGGTCTTAGTGTGGATAGAGGATCTTCCTATGTTATACTATATAACTCTCATCCGTGAAATATAACTCTCATCCATGAATTGATTTGATAGATCCGATATTCATAATATTGAATTGATTCAGTATTATCAGAATGCAAGCCCTACCCTTGAATTTACAAGATACCCCTTTTTCCTCTCCATGGGATTACATCCCGAGTTATTGTGAAAATAAAAAATAAAGAGGTTATGGAAGTCAATATTCTCGCATTTATTGCTACTGCACTGTTCATTCTAGTTCCTACTTCTTTTTTACTTATTATTTATGTAAAAACAGTCAGCCAAAATAATTAATTGGAATTCCAATTAATCATTGAAGAAATTAAAAAGGGATTAAATAAAAAAAATCCAAGTCTTAAATGAAAGGATCTGGTTGGAATCTTAAAGTGTGGTAGAAAGAACTACATATAGTTTTTTCTACGACACTTTAGATTCTTTCTATTATATTATCTTTGAATCTACATAGAATAGATTAGTAGATTGAAATAGTTAAGTAGTCTAATTCAATTTCTTTTTTCATTGCATCCACTTAATTTCAATCAGGTCAAAATAAAAAAATCTAAGACAATTCTTGACCAAAGAATCCATGGAAGGAAAGAAAAATAATATGAAGAATAGACTATAGTAAAAAGTAAAAGGAAATGGAAAATGTGTGATATGCCGTGAATAGTTCCGTGGAAGAAAGTCTAATTTTCTTATGTATAGAACTTTTTTTAACCATTCGTCATTTCTAGTAGAAATTCTGAATTGGTATAATGGCTCTTTCTTACATTACAACTTACAATACAAGAGTTTCTTACAGGAGTGAAACAAAACTAAAGAAAAAGATTAAAGAATAACGTTTGACAAAATGATTAATGCAAAATGATCCATTAAAGAAAAGAATTGATACAACAATTTGATTACTTAATCAATTAGTAGTATCCCTAGAGTCCACTCCTTCCCCATACTACTAGTGAAAGAGAAAATGTAAAGACTACCATTAAAGCAGCCCAAGCGAGACTTACTATATCCATCTAAATTATGTCTCCTATTTCTATGAAGGGATTATTCTACTATTGATCAATAATCATAGTGGAATCAAGGGTACAGAGTCAAAAAGGGATTCCGCCCTAAGGCCATGGATCAATCAGTTCAAGGAATTTACTCCTAACAAATTCTTATAGGAATTCTGGTAGAATTAGAGAGCATTAAAAATACGAGATACTATAGCCCTTTTTTCCTTAAAAAAGAAAGAGTACGGGAATGATGTCCTGAATAGAAGAAGCGGGAATAGGAAGATTTTTTATTCCTTTTGTTACTCTTTTTTTTTTTTTTAAGCAAAGGACGCCCGAATATACCATAAAATTATCGATAGATAAATATTTATTGGATACCTACCTTACCTAATGTTTATTTTTGACCTAAACCCTGCAGCCTTGCTTTGTATCATTCTATGAAAGAATGAAGAGATTTTATCCATAATACAACTCCTAAATTGATTTTTGATCGACCTATTTAATCTGATTCTCGTTAGAATTAAGTAGTCCTTACTTTAGTGTATGTAGGTAACATAAGATGTACGATAAAAAAATGTATAATAATTAGTAAGTCTTGATATTCTTTCGTGGAGTCCCTTCTTGAATCTTAGATTGAAAAAAAAAAAGAATGCCCCTTAGGGACCTTTCTTTGGATACCAAGATTTCTGACATCTTATCCTCGTATTTTAAAATTATCAAATCGAATCTCAATTAAGAACCAATTCAAATTCATATAATAAAAGAATAAGGAAACACTACCTCACCCCTATTGATAACCATTTTGGCCACTACCGTCAAAACAAACCCTAACCCTAGTTTGAGGATAGAACTATGGTATGGTTTCTCTAAACCCAGTATCGGCAGGCCCAGTTACTCTCTTGCCCGAACTTATGCGAAGTAAAAATTTATCGAATTCGATCAGCACTATAAAAAAAACCTAAGTATTTTATTGATCAGGCGGCACCCAGATTTGAACTGGGGATAAAGGATTTGCAGTCCCCTGCCTTACCGCTTGGCCATGCCGCCAAAAAATCCGATCAAAAATCTAGAAAACAGCAAGTATTCATCCACGTTTTCTTACGAAAAGCCCCTTTTATTTTGAATATAATTCTACTTACTTTTTTCCAATCTTTTTCAAAAAATCTATTCCTGCTTTTTTTGATCCAGTTTCTATTATTCTCCTCGATAGATTCTATCTTAAAACATACATTGTTAACACAATAAAACTTCCCATTTCTTTCTATTGAGATGAAAAAGAAGAAAAAGTGGATTTCTATTCACAGGCTGCAAAATTCAGAATAAATTGGAACCGTTAACTAGAATTCTCTTTTTTTTATTGCAGTAGTGAACTACTCTTAAATCGGTATTATCTCCCCCCCCTTCAATGGCATAATAAAATATTATGGCTTTATGCTTAATCCGTGTATAGGTAAACTTTAGGTCCGAACAGCATTATTATCCAAAGATCCCCTTTATGTACATATCTCTATGGGGAATCATGCTTTAATTTTTCAAAGTATTAAATTAAATATCTTGAATAAAAAAAGGAAATTTGCTCTGATATAGAGTATAACCTGACTATCTTGGCGTACCCAAGTGAAATTACGATAAAAGAAAAGCATGGATATGGGGAGAGGTGGATAACTAGATTGGCATGTACTTAAAAAAGGGACTTACTTTATTTTAGAATTCCACAATGAAATACTGAATTTTCTAGCAATTATACTACTCCGATCCGAAATAAAAAAGAACCCTCAAATTATTTTGAGAAATTAAAGTAAGCACGCTATTCTAAATCGAAGTAAAGTCAAACTTTCTAGTATATTATATTACGGCTTTATTACATTCATAGAAAGGAGATAAAATGAGAAATCTTTGCCATCCAATCTGATTAGAATATCATAACATAAAGTATAAGTGGCAGAATTTTTTTTGTAGGAATGTTTTATCAATTCATTTTCATTTCATTTGTACCCCTGGCAAACTCGAACTTTCGTCCAAATGGTCTCTATTCATATGTATGAAATACATATATGAAATACGTATGTGGAGTTCCCTAGAATTTCATGTGATTCAGTAAACAGAATATAGATTCCATGATTGCTAGATCGATCCATAGGGATTGATGAAGAGTGAGCTGATAATGGAATTTTTCTTTGATAAACAGGAAACTTAAGATTAAGATGCTCCGGAATGGAAACGAGGGAATGTCCACAATACCCGGATTTAGTCAGATCCAATTCGAGGGATTTTGTAGGTTCATTAATCAAGCCTTGGCAGAAGAACTTGACAAGTTTCCAACAATTAAAGATCCAGATCACGAAATTGCATTTCAATTATTTGCGAAAGGATATCAACTGCTAGAACCCTCGATAAAAGAAAGAGATGCTGTGTATGAATCACTCACCTATTCTTCCGAATTATATGTATCTGCGAGATTAATTTTTGGTTTCGATGTGCAAAAGCAAACCATTTCTATCGGAAACATTCCTATAATGAATTCCTTAGGAACCTTTATTATAAATGGAATATACCGAATTGTGATCAATCAAATATTGCTAAGTCCTGGTATTTACTACCGCTCGGAATTAGATCATAAGGGAATTTCTATCTACACTGGCACTATAATATCAGATTGGGGGGGGAGATCGGAATTAGCAATTGATAAAAAAGAAAGGATATGGGCTCGCGTGAGTAGAAAACAAAAGATATCTATTCTAGTTCTATCATCAGCTATGGGTTCGAATCTAAGAGAAATTCTGGATAATGTTTCCTACCCTGAAATTTTCTTGTCTTTCCCGAATGCTAAAGAGAAGAAGAGGATTGAGTCAAAAGAAAAAGCTATTTTGGAGTTTTATCAACAATTTGCTTGTGTAGGTGGGGACCTGGTATTTTCGGAGTCCTTATGCGAGGAATTACAAAAGAAATTTTTTCAACAAAAATGTGAATTAGGAAGGATTGGTCGACGAAATATGAATCGGAGACTTAATCTTGATATTCCTCAGAACAATACATTCTTGTTACCACGAGATGTATTGGCCGCTACGGATCATTTGATTGGAATGAAATTTGGAACGGGTATACTTGACGATGACGATATGAATCACTTGAAAAATAAACGTATTCGTTCGGTTGCGGATCTGTTACAAGATCAATTCGGATTGGCTCTTGGTCGTTTACAACATGCAGTTCAAAAAACTATTCGTAGAGTATTCATACGTCAATCGAAACCGACTCCCCAAACTTTGGTAACTCCAACTTCAACTTCAATTTTATTAATAACTACTTATGAGACCTTTTTTGGCACATACCCGTTATCTCAAGTTTTTGATCAAACGAATCCATTGACACAAACTGTTCATGGGCGAAAAGTGAGTTGTTTAGGTCCTGGAGGGTTGACGGGGAGAACCGCAAGTTTTCGGAGCCGAGATATTCATCCGAGTCACTATGGGCGTATTTGTCCAATTGACACGTCTGAAGGAATCAATGTTGGACTTACTGGATCCTTAACAATTCATGCGAGAATTGATCACTTGTGGGGATCCATAGAGAGTCCGTTTTATGAAATATCTGCTGAGAAAGCAAAAGAAAAAAAAGAGAGACAGGTGGTTTATCTATCACCAAATAGAGATGAATATTATATGATAGCAGCAGGAAATTCTTTGTCCTTGAATCAAGGTATTCAGGAAGAACAGGTTGTTCCGGCTAGATACCGTCAAGAATTCTTGACTATTGCATGGGAACAGATTCATGTTAGAAGTATTTTTCCTTTCCAATATTTTTCTATTGGGGGTTCTCTCATTCCTTTTATTGAGCACAATGATGCGAATCGGGCTTTAATGAGTTCTAATATGCAGCGCCAAGCAGTTCCGCTTTCTCGGTCCGAGAAATGCATTGTTGGAACTGGATTGGAACGCCAAACAGCTCTAGATTCGAGGGTTTCCATTATAGCCGAACGCGAGGGAAAGATCATTTCTACTGATAGTCATAAGATACTTTTATCAAGTAGTGGGAAGACTATAAGTATTCCTTTAGTTAACCACCGTCGCTCTAACAAAAATACTTGTATGCACCAAAAACCCCGGGTTCCACGGGGTAAATCCATTAAAAAAGGACAAATTTTAGCAGAAGGAGCTGCTACAATTGGGGGCGAACTTGCTTTAGGAAAAAACGTATTAGTAGCTTATATGCCATGGGAAGGTTACAATTTTGAAGACGCAGTACTAATTAGCGAACGTTTGGTATATGAAGATATTTATACCTCTTTTCACATCCGGAAATATGAAATTCAGACGGATACGACAAGCCAGGGCTCCGCTGAAAAAATCACTAAAGAAATACCACATCTAGAAGAACATTTACTCCGCAATTTGGACAGAAATGGAGTTGTTAGGTTGGGATCCTGGGTAGAAACTGGTGATATTTTAGTAGGTAAATTAACGCCTCAGATAGCGAGCGAATCATCTTATATCGCGGAAGCTGGATTATTACGGGCCATATTTGGCCTTGAGGTTTCCACTTCAAAAGAAACTTCTCTGAAATTACCTATAGGTGGAAGAGGGCGCGTTATCGATGTGAAATGGATCCAAAGGGACCCGCTCGACATAATGGTTCGTGTATATATTTTACAGAAACGTGAAATCAAAGTTGGGGATAAAGTAGCCGGAAGACATGGGAATAAAGGGATCATTTCCAAAATTTTGCCTAGGCAAGATATGCCCTATTTGCAAGATGGAACACCCGTTGATATGGTCTTCAATCCCTTAGGAGTACCCTCCCGAATGAATGTGGGACAAATATTTGAAAGCTCGCTCGGATTAGCGGGGGATCTGCTAAAGAAACATTATAGAATAGCACCCTTTGATGAGAGATATGAGCAAGAGGCTTCAAGAAAACTTGTGTTTTCAGAATTATATGAAGCCAGTAAAGAAACAAAAAATCCATGGGTATTTGAACCCGAGTACCCGGGAAAAAGCAGAATATTTGATGGAAGAACAGGCGACCCCTTTGAGCAACCTGTTCTAATAGGGAAGTCCTATATCTTAAAATTAATTCATCAAGTTGATGAGAAAATTCATGGGCGTTCTACTGGGCCCTACTCACTTGTTACACAACAACCGGTTAGAGGAAGAGCCAAGCAAGGGGGACAACGAGTAGGAGAAATGGAAGTTTGGGCTTTAGAAGGATTTGGTGTTGCTCATATTTTACAAGAGATACTTACTTATAAATCTGACCATCTTATAGCTCGCCAAGAAATACTTAATGCTACGATCTGGGGAAAAAGAATACCTAATCATGAGGATCCTCCAGAATCTTTTCGAGTGCTCGTTCGAGAACTACGATCTTTGGCTCTAGAACTGAATCATTTCCTTGTATCTGAAAAGAACTTCCAGGTTAATAGGGAGGAAGTTTGATCGGAATAAATATAAATTCTTTTCTTATTTCTATTTTATGATTGACCAATATAAACATCAACAACTTCAAATTGGACTCGTTTCCCCTCAACAAATAAAGGCTTGGGCTAACAAAAACCTACCTAATGGAGAAGTCGTTGGCGAAGTCACAAGGCCCTCTACTTTTCATTATAAAACCGATAAACCAGAAAAAGATGGATTGTTTTGCGAAAGAATCTTTGGACCCATAAAAAGCGGGATTTGCGCTTGTGGCAATTCTCGAGCGAGCGGAGCTGAAAACGAAGACGAAAGATTTTGCCAAAAATGCGGGGTCGAATTTGTGGATTCTCGGATACGAAGATATCAAATGGGATACATCAAACTCGCATGTCCCGTGACTCATGTGTGGTATTTGAAAGGTCTTCCTAGTTATATCGCGAATCTTTTAGATAAACCTCTTAAGAAGTTGGAGGGCCTAGTATACGGCGATTTCTCTTTTGCTAGGCCCAGCACTAAAAAACCCACTTTTTTACGATTACGAGGTTTATTCGAAGAGGAAATTGCATCCTGTAACCACAGCATTTCTCCCTTTTTTTCTACCCCAGGCTTTGCAACATTTCGAAATCGGGAAATTGCGACAGGAGCAGGTGCTATTAGAGAACAATTAGCAGATTTGGATTTGCGAATTATTATAGAGAATTCTTTGGTCGAATGGAAGGAATTAGAAGACGAGGGGTATAGTGGAGATGAGTGGGAAGATAGAAAAAGACGAATAAGAAAAGTTTTTTTGATTAGACGCATGCAATTGGCGAAACATTTTATTCAAACAAATGTAGAACCAGAATGGATGGTTTTGTGCTTATTACCGGTTCTTCCTCCCGAATTGAGACCTATTGTTTATAGGTCTGGAGATAAAGTAGTGACTTCAGACATTAATGAACTTTATAAGAGAGTTATCCGTCGGAACAACAATCTTGCCTATCTATTAAAAAGAAGTGAATTAGCGCCAGCAGATTTAGTAATGTGCCAGGAAAAATTGGTACAAGAAGCCGTGGATACACTTCTTGATAGTGGGTCCCGCGGGCAACCGACGAGGGATGGTCACAATAAAGTATACAAATCACTTTCAGATGTAATTGAAGGTAAAGAGGGAAGGTTTCGCGAGACTCTGCTTGGGAAACGGGTCGATTACTCGGGGCGTTCTGTCATTGTTGTGGGTCCTTCGCTTTCATTACATCAATGTGGATTACCTCTAGAGATAGCAATAAAGCTTTTTCAGCTATTTGTAATTCGCGATTTAATCACGAAACGCGCCACTTCTAATGTAAGGATTGCTAAAAGGAAAATTTGGGAAAAAGAACCCATTGTATGGGAAATACTTCAAGAAGTTATGCGGGGACATCCTGTACTGTTAAATAGAGCACCTACCCTGCATAGATTAGGCATACAGGCCTTTCAACCCACTTTAGTAGAGGGGCGTACTATTTCTTTACACCCATTAGTGTGTAAGGGTTTCAATGCGGACTTTGATGGAGATCAAATGGCTGTTCATCTACCTTTATCCTTGGAAGCTCAGGCAGAAGCCCGTTTACTTATGTTTTCTCATATGAATCTCTTATCTCCCGCTATTGGGGATCCTATTTGCGTACCAACCCAAGACATGCTTATCGGGCTTTATGTATTAACGATTGGAAAGCGTCGAGGTATTTGTGCAAATAGATATAATAGTTGCAGAAACTACCCAAATCTAAAAGTAAATTACAATAATAATAATAATTTTAAATATAGGAAAGATAAAGAACCCCATTTTTCTAGTTCTTATGATGCACTGGGAGCTTATAGACAAAAACTAATCAGTTTAGATAGTCCCTTGTGGCTACGATGGAACCTGGATCAACGCGTCATTGGGTCAAGAGAAGTTCCGATTGAAGTTCAATATGAATCTTTGGGGACTTATCATGAGATTTATGCCCACTATCTAATAATGGGAAATAGAAAAAAAGAAATTCGTTCGATATACATTCGAACCACTCTTGGTCATATTTCTTTTTATAGAGAAATAGAGGAAGCCATACAAGGATTTAGTCAGGCCTATTCATACACTACCTAAACAAGAAAGTTAGATTCGGCGATGCCCCTCCCCTTTCGGGGGGCATTCCGATTTCCCTAGTATCATCATTATTTGCCACGCGAATCCAGATTGAGATTGAGGCAATTAAGTTAATTAAATTTTCGAATCACTGACTCAGGCCCATTGTCGAATCCTACTCAGCAATTGTCGAATCCTACTCAGCCGAAAAGGGGGTACTTATGTATGGCGGAACGGGCCAATCTGGTCTTTCATAATAAAGAGATAGACGGAACTGGTATGAAACGACTTATTAGCAGATTAATAGATCATTTTGGAATGGGATATACATCCCATATACTGGATCAACTAAAGACTCTGGGCTTCCATCAAGCCACTACTACATCGATTTCGTTAGGAATCGAGGATCTTTTAACAATACCCTCTAAGGGATGGTTAGTCCAAGACGCGGAACAACAGAGTTTTCTTTTGGAGAAACACTATTATTATGGGGCTGTACACGCGGTAGAAAAATTACGCCAATCTGTTGAGATATGGTATGCGACAAGTGAATATTTGAAACAAGAAATGAATTCAAATTTTCGGATAACGGATCCTTCTAATCCAGTCTATCTAATGTCTTTTTCAGGAGCCAGAGGAAATGCATCTCAAGTACACCAATTAGTAGGTATGAGAGGATTAATGTCGGACCCTCAAGGACAAATGATTGATTTACCTATTCAAAGCAATTTACGCGAGGGACTTTCTTTGACAGAATATATAATTTCCTGCTATGGAGCCCGCAAAGGGGTTGTAGATACTGCTGTGCGAACAGCAGATGCTGGATATCTTACACGTAGACTTGTTGAAGTAGTTCAACATATTATTGTGCGTAGAAGAGATTGTGGTACTATCCGAGGTATTTCTGTAAGTCCTCAAAATGGGATGACGGAAAAACTTTTTGTCCAAACACTAATTGGTCGTGTATTAGCAGACGATATATATATCGGTTCACGATGCATTGCCGCGCGAAATCAAGATATTGGAATTGGATTAGTCAATCGATTCATAACTGCCTTTCGAGCACAACCATTTCGAGCACAACCAATATATATTAGAACCCCCTTTACTTGCCGAAGCACTTCTTGGATCTGTCAATTATGCTATGGCCGGAGTCCTACTCATAGTGATCTGGTCGAATTGGGAGAAGCCGTAGGTATTATTGCAGGTCAATCAATTGGGGAGCCAGGGACTCAACTAACATTAAGAACTTTTCATACTGGCGGAGTATTCACAGGGGGTACTGCCGACCTTGTACGATCCCCTTCGAATGGAAAAATAAAATTCAATGAGAATTTGGTTCACCCCACACGTACCCGTCATGGGCAGCCTGCTTTTCTATGTTATATAGACTTGCATGTAACTATTCAGAGTCAAGATATTCTATATAGTGTGAATATTCCCTCAAAAAGCTTGATTCTAGTGCAAAATGATCAATATGTAAAATCCGAACAAGTAATTGCGGAGATTCGTGCCGGAACGTCCACTTTACATTTTAAAGAAAGGGTACAAAAGCATATTTATTCTGAATCAGACGGCGAAATGCACTGGAGTACTGATGTTTACCATGCGCCCGAATATCAATATGGTAATCTTCGCCGATTACCAAAAACAAGCCATTTATGGATATTGTCAGTAAGTATGTGCAGATCCAGTATAGCGTCTTTTTCACTCCACAAGGATCAAGATCAAATGAATACTTATGGTAAAAAAGATAGGGAAATTCTTGATTATTCAACGTCGGATCGAATCATGTCCAATGGCCATTGGAATTTTATCTATCCTTCTATTTTTCAAGATAATTCAGATTTGTTGGCGAAAAAGCGAAGAAATAGGTTCGTCATTCCATTACAATATCATCAAGAACAAGAGAAAGAACTAATATCCTGTTTTGGGATTTCGATTGAAATCCCCCTTATGGGTGTTTTACGTAGAAATACTATTTTTGCTTATTTTGACGATCCCCGATACAGAAAAGATAAAAAGGGTTCAGGAATTGTTAAATTTAGATATAGGACCCTAGAAGAAGAATATAGGACTCGAGCGGAAGACTCAGAAGAGGAATATGAGACCCTAGAAGACGAATACAGGACCCGAGAGGACGAATATGAATATGAAACCCTAGAAGAATCTAAATATGGAATCCTAGAAGACGAATACGAATATGAAACCCTAGAAGACGAATATGGGAGCCCAGAAAACGAATATGGGAACCCAGAGAACGAATATAGGACTTTAGAGAAAGACTCAGAAGAGGAATATGGGAGCCCAGAGAGCAAATATAGGACCCAAGAGGACGAATATGGAACTCTAGAGGAAGACTCAGAAGACGAATATGGCAGCCCCGGGGAAAGCGCAGAGGAAAAATATGGTACTTTAGAGGAAGACTCAGAAGAAGATTCAGAGGACGAATACGAGAGCCCAGAGGAAGATTCCATCTTAAAAAAAGAGGGTTTGATTGAGCATCGAGGAACAAAAGAATTTAGTCTAAAATACCAAAAAGAAGTAGATCGGTTTTTTTTCATTCTTCAAGAACTTCATATCTTGCCGAGATCTTCATCCCTAAAGATACTTGACAATAGTATTATTGGAGTGAATACACAACTCACAAAAAATACAAGAAGTCGACTAGGCGGACTGGTCCGAGTGAAGAGAAAAAAAAGCCATACGGAACTCAAAATATTTTCCGGAGATATTCATTTTCCTGAAGAGGCGGATAAGATATTAGGTGGCTGTTTGATACCGCCAGAAAGACAAAAAAAAGATTCTAAGGAATCAAAAAAAAGGAAAAATTGGGTCTATGTTCAACGGAAAAAAATTCTCAAGAGCAAGGAAAAGTATTTTGTTTCCGTTCGCCCTACAGTGGCATATGAAATGGACGAAGGAAGAAATTTAGCAACACTTTTCCCGCAGGATCTCTTGCAAGAAGAAAATAATCTCCAAATTCGACTTGTCAATTTTATTTCTCATGAAAATAGCAAGTTAACTCAAAGAATTTATCACACAAATAGTCAATTTGTTAGAACTTGCTTAGTAGTGAATTGGGAACAAGAAGAAAAAGAAAAGGCTGGTGCTTCCCTTGTTGAGGTAAGAGCAAATGATCTTATTCGCGATTTCCTAAGAATTGAGTTAGTCAAGTCCACTATTTCGTATACACGAAAAAGGTATGGTAGGACAAGTGCAGGACCGATTCCCCATAATAGGTTAGATCGCGCCAATATCAATTCTTTTTATTCCAAGGCGAAGATTGAATCACTTAGCCAACATCCAGAAGCTATTGGCACTTTGTTGAATCGAAATAAAGAATACCACTCTTTGATGATTTTGTCGGCATCCAACTGTTCTCGAATTGGTTTATTCAAGAATTCAAAACATCCCAATGCGATAAAAGAATGGAATCCTAGAATTCCTATTCGAGAAATTTTTGGGCCCTTAGGCGCTATTGTAGCTAGTATATCGCATTTTTCTTCATCTTACTATTTACTAACGCATAATAAAATCCTGTTAAAAAAATATTTGTTCGTTGACAATTTAAAACAAACCTTCCAAGTACTTCAAGAACTTAAATACTCTTTAATAGATGAAAATAAAAGGATTTCTAATTTCGATAGTAACATAATGTTGGATCCATTCCTTTTGAATTGTCACTTTGTCCATCATGATTCTTGGGAAGAGACATTGGCAATAATTCACCTTGGACAATTTATTTGTGAAAATGTATGTCTATTTAAATCGCACATAAAAAAATCCGGTCAAATTTTCATTGTAAATATGAATTCCTTTGTTATAAGAGCAGCTAAACCTTATTTGGCCACTACAGGAGCAACTGTTAATGGTCATTATGGAGAAATCCTTTACAAGGGAGATAGGTTAGTTACGTTTATATATGAAAAATCGAGATCTAGTGACATAACGCAAGGTCTTCCAAAAGTGGAACAAATCTTTGAAGCGCGTTCAATTGATTCATTATCCCCGAATCTCGAAAGGAGAATTGAGGATTGGAATGAGCGTATACCAAGAATTCTTGGGGTCCCTTGGGGATTCTTGATTGGAGCTGAGCTAACCATAGCCCAAAGTCGTATCTCTTTGGTTAATAAAATCCAAAAGGTTTATCGATCCCAAGGGGTACAGATCCATAATAGACATATAGAGATTATTATACGCCAAGTAACATCAAAAGTGCGGGTTTCCGAAGATGGAATGTCTAATGTTTTTTCGCCTGGGGAATTAATCGGACTATTGCGAGCGGAACGAGCAGGACGAGCTTTGGATGAATCGATCTATTATCGGGCAATCTTATTGGGAATAACAAGGGCTTCCCTGAATACCCAAAGTTTCATATCTGAAGCAAGTTTTCAAGAAACTGCTCGAGTTTTAGCAAAAGCTGCCCTACGAGGTCGCATTGATTGGTTGAAAGGCTTGAAAGAAAACGTAGTTCTGGGGGGGATTATACCTGTTGGTACCGGATTCCAAAAATTTGTGCATCGTTCCCCACAAGACAAGAACCTTTATTTCGAAATAAAAAAAAAAAATCTATTCGCGTCGGAAATGAGAGATTTTTTGTTTCTCCATACAGAATTAGTTTCTTCAGATTCTGACGTAACAAACAATTTTTATGAGACATAAGAACCCCCATAAAAATATTTTTTACTTTACTAGACTTTTGAACTTAGAACACTAACAGGTCAAATTTTAGATTTTTAAGATTTTTATTTTAATAAGTAAAACAAGTCAGTTAATTCATTAAGGTGGTTATGTTTATACCATGTATCAATGGCCAACTCTTATCTTAGTACAAGGTTCTCTCGGAACAATTATTATTTATTTCAAGCTATTTCGGATCTTTCTTAATCTTCAAAAAGAACTAAATTCCGTAATGGAATGGTAGGATTAAAAAAAAGGAAGTGTGGAAAAAATGACAAGAAGATATTGGAACATTAATTTGAAAGAGATGATAGAAGCAGGAGTTCATTTTGGTCATGGTATTAAGAAATGGAATCCTAAAATGGCCCCTTACATTTCGGCAAAGCGTAAAGGTACTCATATTATAAATCTCGCTAGAACGGCTCGTTTTTTATCAGAAGCTTGTGATTTAGTTTTTGATGCAGCAAGTCAGGGAAAAAGTTTCTTAATTGTTGGTACCAAAAAAAGAGCAACAGATTTAGTAGCATCAGCTGCAATAAGGGCTCGTTGTCATTATGTTAATAAAAAGTGGTTCAGTGGTATGTTAACGAATTGGTCGATTACGAAAACTAGACTTTCTCAATTTAGAGACTTAAGAGCAGAAGAAAAAATGGGAAAATTCCACCATCTCCCAAAAAGAGATGTGGCAATCTTGAAGAGAAAATTATCTACTTTGCAAAGGTATCTCGGCGGGATCAAATATATGACGAGATTGCCAGACATTGTGATCGTCCTTGATCAGCAAAAAGAGTATATAGCTCTTCGGGAATGTGCCATTTTGGGGATTCCTACTATTTCTTTAGTCGATACAAATTGTGACCCGGATCTCGCGAATATATCGATTCCAGCCAACGATGACACTATGACTTCAATTCGATTGATTCTTAACAAATTAGTATTTTCAATTTGTGAGGGCCGTTCTCTCTATATAAGAAATCGTTGATTAAGAATATATAGTGAATTCTTGGGCAACTGCGTAAATTTATGGAATCACTTACTTTACTATATCTTTTTTTTTGCATAGAATTTTTTTTGCATAGAAAAAAGAAGGGGAATATTGATATATATTAGAGGGTATTGATATATATTATGATCTGATGTGCTTTCTTGGTATCCTAAATATAAGATTAATACTTCAAGTTGCTGAGTTGAGAAAGAGATGGTTGAATCAAAAGAATTCCTTTTTTGAAGTTCAATTTTTATCAGAGGACAATATGAATATTATACCTTGTTCCATTAAAACACTCAAGGGGTTATACGATATATCGGGTGTAGAAGTAGGCCAACACTTCTATTGGCAAATAGGAGGTTTCCAAATTCATGCCCAAGTACTCATCACTTCTTGGGTCGTAATTACTATCTTGCTAGGTTCAGTTGTCATAGCTGTTCGGAATCCACAAACCATCCCGACCGACGGTCAGAATTTTTTTGAATATGTCCTTGAGTTTATTCGAGACTTGAGCAAAACTCAGATTGGAGAAGAATATGGTCCCTGGGTTCCCTTTATTGGAACTATGTTCCTTTTTATTTTTGTTTCGAATTGGTCGGGTGCTCTTTTACCTTGGAAAATTATAGAGTTACCCCATGGGGAATTAGCAGCGCCCACGAATGATATAAATACTACTGTTGCTTTAGCTTTACTCACGTCAGCGGCATATTTTTATGCTGGTCTTAGCAAAAAAGGATTGAGCTATTTCGAGAAATATATTAAACCAACTCCAATCCTTTTACCAATTAACATCCTAGAAGATTTCACAAAACCATTATCGCTTAGCTTTCGACTTTTCGGGAATATATTGGCGGATGAATTAGTCGTTGTTGTTCTTGTTTCTTTAGTCCCCTTAGTAATCCCTATACCGGTCATGTTTCTTGGATTATTTACAAGCGGTATTCAAGCTCTTATTTTTGCAACATTAGCCGCAGCCTATATAGGTGAATCCATGGAGGGTCATCATTGAATTGACTCTTTTTGGAAATAGTATTTTTTTTTTTTGCAGCTTAGCTCAATTCATGCATGGTTCCAGATAATCTGCTTGGTTGCAAAAAAATAGTTAGAAATGCGTATGAATATATAGCCTAGAGTTGTAGGAGAGAGAATAGAATAGACTATATTATGGAATTTTCAAAGTATATATGCATTAAGGAGGGTGGAGTCAGGCTAGATCTATACTATAATATCCTTAATGTCTATAAGTGGAGTCCTCTTTTATGCAGGTTTCCACTTTAAGCAATGATTTTAGAATCCGATTCAATAGAAAATGAGAAAATATGCAAACAAAATAGAAGAAACAAATGTATATATATAGGATATTATATTATATATTCCTAGGTTAGATTCATTATCTAATCCGATATATGGATATGGAATTCCCTTCTATGTAGTTCGGACAATTCACATTATCATTTCAATTTGATTTCAATTTGTACTTTTTAGTTACTTTACTTCTCCCCAATAGAGCTTAGAAGTAAGAATTTATTGGTTGATTGTATCCTTAACCATTTCTTTTTTTTGACACGAGGAACTACTCACCATGAATCCACTAATTGCTGCTGCTTCTGTTATTGCTGCTGGATTGGCCGTAGGGCTTGCTTCTATTGGACCTGGAGTTGGTCAAGGTACTGCTGCAGGACAAGCTGTAGAAGGTATTGCGAGACAGCCAGAAGCAGAAGGTAAAATACGAGGTACTTTATTGCTTAGTCTAGCTTTTATGGAAGCTTTAACAATTTATGGACTAGTTGTGGCACTAGCGCTTTTATTTGCGAACCCTTTTGTTTAATCTTAAAAAAAAAATTCTTTCGATTTCGATTAGATACTTTTTTCTTTTTTTAGTAAATTGGTATTTGCTTCCACAATTCCAATTATATCAATACTTTATTTAATTTACTCCTATTTATTACTCCTGGAATTATCTATTTATCGGGACAGATAATACCCCATTCTAGGAAGGGCTGAGTTGAGTATTATTAATTTAGAAGATATGCTCACCTTCTTATTTCCCGTCCTTAGTTTAGGAAAGTGGAAAGTTTTTTCCTTTTATTTTAGGAATTTTGGGAACAGAACATTTCAACAAAGGAAGTCTTTCACCGGTCAAACAAGACGTAAGACTTAATCTAAAAGAAATTACTAGATTGAATCTATTTGCATTAAAAAAACCGATCAAAAAAGGGCGAGCGAAGTAAGTGATCGAAAAACTTTGTTCTTTGTTCGTCCTATCTATAAGAGGAGAGCATATGAAAAATGTAACCCATTCTTTCGTTTTTTTAGCTCACTGGCCATCCGCTGGCAGTTTCGGGCTTAATACCGATATTTTAGCAACAAATCTAATAAATCTAACTGTAGTGGTTGGTGTTTTGATTTTTTTTGGAAAGGGAGTGTGTGCGAGTTGTCTATTTCAAGAATAGATTGGATCTATCCGGCTGCACTTTATAATATTTTTTAGTATTTTTCGGATAAATAAGAAAAGGGTGCACGATCTCGACGAATTACTTCTGAATAAATTCAGAAATCATATGGAAGAACCATAGCATTTCGCGACTCATTGGTAAATCAACTTTGATTCTCTATAAACCAAGAATGTGAGACCATTAACACGGTTAAAGCTAAACTGCTTGAAGTCCAGGCAAAAAGAGGTACTCTTTCTACAACTATATTAGTATTAGTACCAATTTAAACGGGAAATAGCTAATGTAAAATTTATCTGATATAGAACACTCATATCGATAAAATGGTTTGAACTATTTACTAGAAAAAAAAGGGGGCACCCTGCCCTTTTTTAACCAATGCCGAATCGACGACCTATGTATAAAAAAGAGAAATTTTTTGGATTTGAAGAAAAAAAAAATAAAAAAGAATTCTATTAATTTTCATTTTCCATTTATTTAGTTAGTTTTTCTTAATGAAATTGAAATTATTAACTAGAGGGCAAATAAAAATAAAGAAACAACTTTGCTGACCATGATATATTTTTATCTAGGCGGAAGAGTCCTCTTAATATTTATCTAGTCTTATATAGGTTTCGGTATATTGAAATATAAACATAAAAAAGAAGATAGAGGATAGGCTCATTACTTAAAAAAAAGATATGGAAATAGCTATAGAAAAAAAAAAAGGAGCGTGAGAGCCAAATGAATCGAAAGATTCATGTTTGGTTCGGGAAGAGATCATAAAAGTTGTAAACTTACAAAATAATCTACTTTCATTAAAAGATTTATTAGATAATCGAAAACAGAGGATCTTGAGTACTATTCGAAATTCAGAAGAATTGCGTAGAGGGACCATTGAGCAACTCGAAAAAGCTCGGATTCGATTACAGAAAGTCGAACTAGAAGCGGATGAGTATCGAATGAATGGATACTCTGAGATAGAACGAGAAAAAGCAAATTTGATTAATGCTACTTCTATTAGTTTGGAACAATTGGAAAAGTCTAAAAACGAAACCCTTTATTTTGAAAAACAAAGGGCAATGAATCAGGTCCGACAGCGGGTTTTCCAACAGGCCGTACAAGGAGCTCTAGGAACTCTGAATAGTTGTTTGAATACCGAGTTACATTTCCGTACGATTCGTGCTAATATTGGCATTCTCGGGTCCCTGGAATGGAAGAAATAATTAAATTAATTAGGCCTTGAACTTCTACTTTCGTTTAGAATTTAGGCATTATTTTTCCCCTTGCTTCCGAAAAAAGAGTCAAGAAACACTAATGGCAACCCTTCGAGTCGACGAAATTCATAAAATTCTCCGCGAACGTAGTTGAACAATATAATAGGAAAGTAGGGATTGAGAATATAGGTCGCGTAGTTCAAGTGGGGGATGGGATTGCTCGTATTATAGGTCTTGGTGAAATAATGTCAGGTGAATTAGTCGAATTTGCAGAAGGTACTAGGGGTATTGCTCTGAATTTGGAATCCAAAAATGTTGGGATTGTATTAATGGGCGATGGGTTGATGATACAAGAGGGAAGTTTTGTAAAAGCAACAGGAAGAATTGCTCAGATACCCGTGAGTGAGGCTTACTTGGGTCGTGTTGTAAATGCTCTGGCTAAACCTATTGATGGGAAAGGCGAAATTATAGCTTCCGAATCTCGCTTAATTGAATCTCCTGCTCCAAGTATAATTTCCAGGCGTTCCGTATACGAACCTCTTCAAACAGGGCTTATTGCTATCGATTCGATGATCCCTATAGGGCGCGGTCAGCGAGAGTTAATTATTGGGGACAGACAGACTGGCAAAACAGCAGTAGCCACAGATACAATTCTCAATCAAAAAGGGCAAGGTGTAATATGTGTTTATGTAGCTATCGGTCAAAGAGCATCCTCCGTAGCTCAAGTAGTAACTACTTTCCATGAGGAGGGGGCCATGGAATACACTATTGTAGTAGCTGAAATGGCGGATTCACCTGCTACATTACAATACCTCGCTCCTTATACGGGAGCAGCCCTGGCTGAGTATTTTATGTACCGCGAACGGCATACTTTAATAATTTATGATGATCTCTCCAAACAGGCACAAGCTTATCGCCAAATGTCCCTTCTATTAAGAAGACCTCCCGGACGTGAGGCTTATCCAGGGGATGTTTTTTATTTGCATTCACGCCTTTTAGAAAGAGCCGCTAAATTAAATTCTCTTTTAGGCGAAGGAAGTATGACCGCTTTACCAATAGTTGAGACTCAATCTGGAGACGTTTCCGCCTATATTCCTACTAATGTAATCTCCATTACAGATGGACAAATATTCTTATCTGCGGATCTATTCAATGCCGGAATTCGACCCGCTATTAATGTGGGTATTTCTGTTTCCAGAGTAGGATCCGCGGCTCAAATTAAAGCCATGAAACAAGTAGCTGGCAAATCAAAATTGGAACTAGCGCAATTCGCAGAGTTACAAGCCTTTGCACAATTCGCCTCTGCTCTCGATAAAACAAGTCAGAATCAATTGGCAAGGGGTCGACGATTAAGGGAATTGCTTAAACAATCCCAGGCAAATCCTCTCCCAGTGGAAGAGCAGATAGCTACTATTTATACCGGAACAAGAGGATATCTTGATTCGTTAGAAATTGAACAGGTAAATAAATTTCTGGATGAGTTACGTAAACATCTAAAAGATACTAAACCTCAATTCCAAGAAATTATATCTTCTAGCAAGACATTCACCGAGCAAGCGGAAATCCTTTTGAAGGAAGCTATTCAGGAACAGCTGGAACGGTTTTCTCTTCAGTAACAAATAAATTTTGCATGTCTACTCTTGTTAGTAGAATAGGAATCGTTGAGAAAGCTTTTTCATTTGAATCATGCAAAAAAGTTTTCTTTGTTTTTAGTTTAGTATAGTTATTTAAAGAATAGATAGAAATAAGATTGCGTCCAATAGGATTTGAACCTATACCAAAGGTTTAGAAGACCTCTGTCCTATCCATTAGACAATGGACGCTTTTCTTTCATATTTTATTCTTTCTTTTATTTTTTTGCTTCTTCCGAGAAAAAACTGTTAGACCAAAACTCTTTTAGGAAATCAAAAAATCCAGATACAAATGCATGATGTATATATTATATCATGCATATATCATAAAGAAGGAGTATGGAGGCGGTAGTGGGAATCGAACCCGCAACCCCAAGGTTATGAGCCTTATGAGCTACCAAACTGCTCTATACTCTTAAACTAAAGAGGGGTAACTAGTGGATAAAAGAGGGTTGGATACGCCCCTCTACCAATATCTATACAAATAGAATAGTCCATTTATACAGAATGGTAAAGAGGGCTCCTCTATGATTATCAATTCCAGAAATCCATACAAATACGAAAGGGTATTTTATCCTTACCAACTGGATCTTGTTGCACCCGGTAACAAACATTCATAAACCATTTCTCGAAGTACGTGTCCGGATAGCCCAAAATGTCGATAGTTAGCTCTAGGTCTTCCGGTCAAAAAACAACGTCGATGAAGGCGTGTAGGTGCACTATTACGCGGTAGGGATTGCAATTTTTCTCGCATTTTCGTTTTTTCACTCAAACTCAAGGGAGAAACTTTGCTTCTTATCTTTTTTTTTAAAGATTGACGAATCAAATGATATTTCTGTTCTAATTTCTGCCGCTTCTTCTCCCTCTGAATCAAACTTTTTTTTGCCATAATGTGTCGTTGCTATTATTACCAAGTATACGGTTCTAATCCTAGATGGAAAAATAAATAGAAAAAGAAATCTAAAAAGGCAGATCCTCCCTCTCTATCAAGAGTAATGAACTAGGTGCTGATACAGTACAAAAAAACAAACTAAATTAACCAAACTTGCCTGATGTTGAGGCAATCAAGAAAGCTGCATAAGTGAATATATAACCCACGGAAAAGTGAGCTAATCCAACCAATCTTGCTTGCACAATGGAAAGAGCCACGGGCTTATCTCTCCAGCGAATTAAATTAGCTAAAGGTGTGCGTTCATGAGCCCATGCTAAAGTCTCAATTAATTCCTGCCAATACCCCCGCCAGGAAATTAAGAACATAAATCCAGTAGCCCAAACAAGATGTCCAAATAAGAACATCCACGCCCATACCGATAAACTATTCATCCCAAAAGGATTATATCCATTGATAAGTTGTGAAGAGTTTAACCATAGGTAATCTCTTAACCATCCCATCAAATAAGTGGAGGATTCATTAAATTGTGAAACGTTGCCCTGCCATAATGTGATATGTTTCCAATGCCAATAAAAAGTAACCCACCCAATGGTATTTAACATCCAGAAAACTGCCAAATAAAATGCGTCCCAAGCAGAAATATCACAAGTACCGCCGCGCCCTGGGCCGTCACAAGGAAAACTATATCCAAAATCCTTTTTATCTGGCATTAATTTGGAACCGCGTGCATCTAAAGCGCCCTTTACTAAAATCAATGTAGTTGTATGCAAACCTAGAGCAATAGCATGATGAACCAAGAAATCCCCAGGTCCTATTGTTAAGAAAAGCGAATTACTATTCTCATTAACAGCATTCAACCATCCGGGCAACCATAGGCTTCGACCCGCATTGAAAGCGGGGCCATTCGTTGAAGATAAGAGTATATCGAACCCATATGTCGTCTTGCCATGAGCAGATTGTATCCATTGGGCAAATATAGGTTCGATCAAGATTTGCTTTTCTGGAGTACCAAAAGCAAGCATGACGTCGTTATGAACATAAAGGCCCAAGGTATGGAATCCTAGAAAGAGGCTAGCCCAACTTAAATGAGATATGATAGCTTCTTTATGGTCTAACATTCTTGCCAATACATTATCCTCATTCTGTTCCGGATTGTAATCCCTAATGAAAAAAATAGCTCCATGAGCAAAAGCCCCTGTCATGATGAACCCTGCAATATATTGGTGATGAGTATATAAAGCAGCTTGAGTAGTAAAGTCTTGTGCTATGAATGCATAAGGAGGTAAAGAGTACATATGTTGAGCTACTAAGGAAGTAATAACCCCTAAAGAAGCTAGAGCAAGACCTAACTGAAAATGAATCGAATTGTTGATTGTGTCATAAAGGCCCTTATGCCCACGCCCTAATCGACCCCCCGGAGGAGTATGCGCTTCTAAAAGATCTTTAATACTGTGCCCAATTCCGAAGTTAGTTCGATACATGTGACCGGCAATGAGAAAAATAAATGCAATAGCTAAATGATGGTGAGCCATATCGGTCAGCCACAAACTTTGTGTTTGTGGATGGAATCCCCCAAGAAGAGTTAGAATGGCAGTTCCCGCTCCTTGAGCGGTACCAAATAAATGATTACTCGAATCAGGGTTTTGGGCATAAAGATTCCATTGACCCGTCAAAAGGGGTCCCAACCCCTGGGGATAGGGTAATACATCTAAGAAATTATTCCATCGAACGTACTCCCCCCTGGATGCGGGAATAGCAACATGAACTAAATGTCCTGTCCAAGCCAAAGAACTTACCCCGAAAAGTCCTGACAAATGATGATTGAGACGAGATTCCGCGTTTTTGAACCACGAAAGGCTTGGTTTCCATTTGGGTTGTAGATGTAACCAACCCGCTATTAAGGACAGCGTAGAAAGAAATAATAGAAAAAGAGCTCCAGTATAAAGATCCTCATTGGTGCGTAATCCTATTGTATACCACCACTGATAAACTCCAGAATAAGCAATATTCACTGGACCAGCAGCACCTCCTCGAGTAAAGGCTTCCACAGCGGGTTGACCAAAATGAGGATCCCAAATCGCATGAGCAATAGGTCTTACGTGTAAAGGATCCTGTATCCATGATTCAAAATTTCCTTGCCAAGCTACATGAAACAGATTTCCGGACGTCCATAGAAAGATTATTGCTAATTGCCCAAAGTGAGAAGCAAAAATGTTCTGATAAAGACGTTCTTCAGTAATATCATCATGACTTTCGAAATCATGTGCGGTAGCAATACCAAACCAAATACGACGAGTAGTGGGGTCCTGAGCTAAGCCTTGGCTAAACCTGGGAAATCTTAATTCCATAATGCCTTTCAAATCCTCCTAGCCACTATCCTACTGCAATAATTCTCGCTAAGAAGAATGCCCATGTCGTGGCAATTCCACCCAGAAGGTAATGGGTTACTCCTACAGCGCGTCCTTGTATAATGCTCAAGGCTCTAGGCTGAGTAGCAGGAGCAACTTTTAATTTGTTATGAGCCCAAACGATAGATTCAATGAGTTCTTGCCAATAACCACGGCCGCTGAATAAAAACATTAAACTGAAGGCCCAGACAAAATGAGCACCTAAGAAAAAAAGACCATATGCAGATAATGAAGAACCATAAGACTGAATGACTTGCGATGCCTGTGCCCACAAGAAATCTCGAAGCCACCCATTAATCGTAATGGAACTCTGTGCAAAGTTTCCCCCTGTAATATGAGTTACCACCCCTTGATCACTTATAGTACCCCAAACATCCGACTGCATTTTCCAACTGAAATGGAAAATGACTACCGAAATTGCATTGTACATCCAGAATAAACCTAAGAAAACATGATCCCAGGCGGATACTTGACATGTTCCCCCTCGGCCAGGCCCATCGCAAGGAAAGCGAAAACCTAGATTTGCTTTATCGGGTATCAAACGGGAACTCCGAGCAAATAAAACACCTTTCAAAAGTATTAATACAGTCACATGTATGGTAAATGCATGAATGTGATGGACTAAAAAATCTGCGGTTCCTAATGGAATAGGTAACAAAGCCACTTTGCCACCTACTGCTACTAACTCGCCGCCTCCCCACGTTAAGCTAGTACTTGTTGTTGCACCAGGAGCTGTTACGCCAGGCGCAGTAGCATGGATATTTTGTACCCATTGAGCAAAGATAGGTTGTAATTGTATGGCAGTATCCGAAAACATATCTTGTGGACGGCCTAAAGCACTCATGGTATCATTATGAATGTACAAGCCAAAACTGTGAAAACCTAGAAATATACATACCCAGTTAAGGTGGGATATGATTGCATCGCGGTGTCTAAGGACGCGATCTAATAGATCGTTGTATCGAGTAGTTGGATCATAGTCTCTTACCATAAAAATTGCTGCATGTGCAGCAGCACCGACTATTAGAAATCCGCCAATCCACATGTGGTGTGTGAACAAGGAAAGTTGTGTACCATAGTCAGTAGCTAGGTATGGATAGGGAGGCATAGAATACATATGATGAGCTACAACAATGGTTGTAGAGCCTAGCATAGCTAGGTTAAGAGATAATTGAGCATGCCATGACGTTGTTAAGATTTCATAAAGACCCTTATGGCCTTGTCCTGTAAATGGGCCCTTGTGAGCCTCCAAAATATCTTTAAGTCCATGGCCAATACCCCAATTGGTCCTATACATATGACCTGCGATTAGGAAAAGAATAGCAATAGCTAAATGATGGTGCGCAATATCGGTCAGCCAGAGACCACCGGTTACTGGATCTAGTCCTCCGCGAAAAGTCAGAAATTCTGCGTATTTGGACCAATTTAAAGTGAAAAAAGGGGTTGCTCCTTCGGCAAAACTAGGATAAAGTTGAGCCAAAAGGTCCCGATTCAAGATAAATTCATGAGGAAGTGGTATCTCTTTAGGATCCACCCCAGCGTCAAGAAATTGGTTAATTGGTAAAGATACATGAATTTGGTGCCCCGCCCAAGAAAGAGACCCAAGTCCTAATAATCCCGCTAAGTGGTGATTCAACATGGATTCTACATCTTGGAACCAGGCCAATTTGGGAGCGGCTTTGTGATAATGGAACCAACCAGCAAAAAGCATTAACGCTGCAAAAATCAATGCACCAATTGCAGTACAATAGAGTTGTAATTCACTAGTTATTCCAGATGCTCGCCAAAGCTGAAAAAAACCAGAGGTTATTTGGATTCCTCGGAAACCCCCGCCTACATCACCATTCAATATTTCTTGCCCTACTATAGGCCAAACTACCTGAGCACTGGGTCCAATGTGAGTAGGATCACTTAGCCATGCTTCATAATTGGAAAAACGGGCGCCATGAAAGTACATGCCACTCAACCAAAGAAAGATAATGGAAAGTTGCCCGAAATGAGCACTAAAGACTTTTCGAGAAATCTCCTCCAAATCACCAGTATGACTATCGAAATCGTGAGCATCAGCATGTAGGTTCCAGATCCAAGTGGTAGTATCAGGGCCCTTAGCTAGTGTTCTTGAGAAATGGCCGGGTCTGGCCCATTCCTCAAAAGATGTTTTTACAGGATCCCTATCCACAACAATTTTTACTTCTGGTTCCGGCGAACGAATAATCATTAAGTCCTCCTCTTTCCGGACAAGACATACAAAGAGACCCGCCAACTGTCTTTTTAGTGAATCTTTGAAAGATATATATTTTGAAAGATAGATTTTGAAAGATAGATTTTGAAAGATAGATATTGTGATTAGTTCTTTTCTTTACTATCTACCATCCTTCTATTTTTTTTTTAGTTATTCACTGGAGCAATTATATATTGAAGTCAATCCGAGGCAAGTGTTCGGGTCTATTATGACATAAAGATTAGGTGCCTAACGGACATTGTTTATCTTGAAAAACAAATATTTCTCGACGTAAGAAAAAAATCTTTTTTATTTTTAATTTAAGAAACTAGTGTATTTTTTTTGAGGGCATAAGCTCCTATCTATATCTACTTTCCTTGAGCATAATATAGGGTTTTTTATTTGATTCTAAATTCCAAGATAACTCATTAGAATTATTAATAAGATGGTCCTAATATATTAGCAATATTTAGATTGCCCCCTCTTTTTATTCACTTTATTACTTCTATTCTAGACCCTATCCCTATGGTTTATTCTTATGAAATATCATATAAAATAGAAGGTATAAGAAATGGATATAATGAAATTCTTGATTCGATCTTACGACCTAATTTATTTGATTAATGGATCAACAACCAAACCACCCATTTTATGAAAAAGAAGGAGCATGGTCTTATTCAAATTCAAAGCGCTTCGTAATCTTCAACCAGTTCTGTGCTTCAATATAATTTCCCGGAGTAAGCGCTATAGCTTGTTTCCAATATTCAGCAGCTTGATCAAACCAAGCTTCCGCAATTTCCGAATCACCCTGTAGAATGGCCTGTTCTCCTCGGTCGGAATAGGAAGTTCCTTCCCTTAGAACCGTACTTGAGAGTTTCCTACCTCATACGGCTCAGAAATTGCTATCTGAATTTCCCCTATCTTAACTGAATTCGATTTATCAAAAATCGATCCAATTTGTTCTTGGGTTAAGCAGAAGAAATTAATTACCTAAGTTTCAAACCCTAATTTTTATCAATAATCAGTTTGATCTTTTTTCCCACCTTCAGAAGAATGAAGCATAGATAGATATAGAGCCTTCGTTCAAATTTTCTGAGAGGTAACTATCCCGGTTTCATATATGAAATCTCTATAGAATCCTTGAAAAAGACTTTTTTCCATAAGAAAGAAAAAAGAACTTACTATCTTTGGGATCTGATACTACACCGCTGCTTAATCCCTTAGTGGATCGGCTCTATTACATAAGCGGATTCCTAAATTTTGCCCCATATCATGGGATAAGTAAGCAGTTTTTTTTAGTTGTATCGACCCAGTCGCTCACTAATTGATCTTTACGGTGCTTTCTCTATCAATTTGAGAAACTTTATCCATAGAGTAGTAGTATAGGCCATACTTTCTTCGTTTTTTGATTCTCGTGAAGTGTCCTTCCTTCCTACAGCTGATAGGGAAAAATCGTTGTTTTTACGATCCCTATGTAGAAAGCCCTTTTTTTCTAGTATTTACTAGAAAATTTGATCCTCTCTTTTTTTTTTTTCTTTCTATAGTGGAGATAGTCGCACGTAATGACAGATCACGGCCATATTATTAAAAGCTTGCGGTAAGAAGGGGTTTCGTTCTAGTGCCCGGAAATAATATTCCAAAGCCTTTGTATGCTCTCCATTGCTTGTGTGTATAAGGCCTATGTTATAGAGTATATAACTTCGATCATAGGGATCGATTTCTAGTCGCGTAGCTTCATAATAATTTTGCAAAGCTTCCGCATAATTTCCTTCGGATTGAGCCAACATCCGTTACGGTCGTTCATTCTATTCAAAAAATCTCCGTTCCAAAACCGTACATGAGGTTTTCATCTCATACGGCTCCTCCCTTCTGTACATAATAGTACTAAGCGAAATAATCTATAGAATCAAAATAGAATTAGTCCCGTCTCATTATGAACCGAAAGGGGCTGGTATTTTTCCAAGAAATCTCTAGCCAACCTTCCCACAAGAGGTTTTTCTTAACACCAATGAATTCTATTAATGCTAGAGGAAAACGATAGCTCCAATAATTTCTTTGTTCTCAACGCCTCCTATTTAGAGGAATTAGCTACTTCAACGATCTTTGATGGTTATAGGGGTATCCAAAGTACAAACCTGATGGTTGTTTGTTATCCCAACCATTCTTCCCAGCCCTGATACCGATCAGGAAAGGGGTAATTTCTAACAAAGTTTTTCTCTTGTTGATTCCTATTTCTAGGTGTAGTGCTTTTCTCCCCTATGCTGCCTACGGATACTAATAGAGTAGGATTGGCCTGTAATCCATACCATACCATATCCTGTAGGTGTAACCTTTCGCTCAATACTCAAATCTACAATTGAAGTATCTGAAGCCGCATCAATCGAGGATACACGACGGAAGGAATTGTTAGTTCGCCTCACCTTCCCGAAGCGTGGGTTTGTTTGCTTTACAAATTTGGTTCTCTCTATGCCAACCCCCCTCTCTTTTTCGTAAGACTGAGGTATAGGTAGGGCTAAAAAAAAGCAAAAAAAAGAGTCAAATCGCACCATCTCTATAATAAGTAAATGCCTTTTTTTCTCCTGAGGTTGTCGGAATTATTCGCAATAAAATATTGGCTACAATTGAGGAGGTCTTATCAATGAAATTTCCATTTCCACGGGATCTAGGCATAATTCCCAACCCATTCTATATAGAATTGTTTTCATTCCTTCACAAAATAACATAAAAACAAACACATTCGATTCTTATAATTATAAATAGATTGATCCATATGCTCTACTCTAAATCCATATGCTTTAAATGGATAAGAGAGATATGGATTTTCCGCTCAGCTCAAATTGTATCCTTTTCCTTCTGCTTGGACACGAAGAGATATGAAATATTTGACTAAGACTGGATTTCATTCCACTTTCCTATTTCTGAACAACAACTTATGTTATCAACTATTTCGTGTTTTCAAAGTTATTAATTGTCTCATACCCTATTTTTGATTTCGATAGTATGGTGTAGCGTATCTTATGCAAACGGAATTCTAAGGTTTCTTTATTTTATTATGCAATAAGAAGAATTCTTCCATTTTCTTTTTCTTTAGTTGCGGGAAAACCCAAATTAAAACTTTTATTTTATAGCGAGCGCAATTTCTAGTAAAAAATCCTGTATCCTTCCACTTAGATCAAAAGGAATTTTTCCAATAGAACTATGGAACCCCCGAGTGGTTGCGGTTGTACCTGTACTGCAGGAATAAGAAAACTCGCTATTCACTCAGTTTATTTTCCATAATAAGTTATGTAGGAGAGATGGCCGAGCGGTTCAAGGCGTAGCATTGGAACTGCTATGTAGACTTTTGTTTACCGAGGGTTCGAATCCCTCTCTTTCCGTTTTTCTTAATTCATCAACGTTAAGGATCACAATGTATCAAATCAAATAACAATTTTTTCCAGCAATAATATAATATCTTATATTATCTTATTTTGATTTAATAGAAATTAGAAATTCTCTATAGCAAATTACTGTGGTATGTAAAATACACATAGAGGAAAAAAGAAAAAAGGATCCTAATCCTAGGGTTAATCAATTTTAGCTAGTTGATGGGAAAATACAAATTAATGGTAATGGTCTTAGGGCGATTTAGTTCGGGGAAAGGGGAAGGGGAAGAAAATTCTATGAACCTTTCCTTTTTTCGTTAAGTTCAAGTCTGACGAGAGTAATATTCTACAACTAACAACTCATTTATTTTGAGACCGACCCACTTCCTATCTAGGATTTTATTTACTAGTCCTTTATATTCCAACGTGTCAATCGCCAAATGCTTTGGCAATTTCCCCGGGTCCGATGAAGCAATATAATTTTGAACCAGACCTTTTGATCTTTGGTTATCTTTCGTAGTAATAATATCTCGGGGTTTGCAACGAAAACTTGGTATATTGACTATACGACCATTAACTAAAATATGTCTATGGTTGACTAATTGGCGGGCCCCAGGAATGGTTGAAGCCATACCCAATCGAAAAAGGATATTATCCAAACGCATTTCAAGTAATTGTAGTAAAACCTGGCCTGTTGACCTTTTTGCTTTTCCAGCGATATGTACATATCTAAGTAATTGTCGTTCTGTCAGACCATAATGAAAACGCAATTTCTGTTTTTCTTGAAGACGAATACGATATTGCTCCTTTTTCCCAGAATTGAATTTTTTTTTAAGATTACTTCCGGATTTAGGTGTTTTTCTAGTGAGTCCTGGTAAAGCTCCCAGACGGCGTATTTTTTTTAAACGAGGTCCTCGATAACGGGACATGAAGACTCCTTTTTTTATTTTATTGAAATTTCATTTTACACAATTAATTTCATTGTATTTACATTACAGAATACATCGAAATTAAAACTGAATTAAACTACAGGATAAACAGAGTAAAATCAACTAAAGTACCCCAAAAAATGGAATTTCATCAAAATCTTTTTTTTTTGTATATATATTATTTATTTTATTGTTTTGTATCTAGCAAAATTGTAAGGTAAAAAACATAAAAGATCCTGGATTCTCCATTTAATTCGGAAAAAAAGAGATTCTTGTTCGTAGAACATCGATAGAGAAAAAAAAGCCGACTATCGGATTTGAACCGATGACCCTCGCATTACAAATGCGATGCTCTAACCTCTGAGCTAAGTGGGCTTACATAACGGAAATAGTGTAACAAATAGAAATAGGTATAGTATAGGAAATCCGTAAAATCTCAGATATTAGTTATTAATCTTAGCTATTAACTAGTTCTAAATTTGAAGTTATACTTATAAAAATAAAAAAATACTAAAACTTCTTAAGCTTGATATGCTTAACTATAGGATATTAAAAAATAAAATTATAGAATATTATTGGTATTTTCATTCGATCATTATAGACTTTATTATTTGTTAATAATTTGAGGATTAATAATTCACTAAGGGGAACATAGAGTCAGAGTAAATAAAATTGCTAATTCTGATTAGAAAAAAAGAATAAATATCAAGCGTTATAGTATAATTTGAATACTATAAAAAAGTAAGACGGGAGGTGGGGGAGATAAAAACTTTTGGATATATTGATTCGGATTGAATTGCAATACATCAAGGATAGAATCAATTCAATTCTGAATTGCAATAAGCAAGCGAGGTCTCTCAAATAGAGTCGAACTGAACTGCTAGACTACGTTGAGTGATGAACTCAATGATTCAAAAAAAAAACTAAGAGATGGATGAAATTACACAAGGAATCCTGGTCTCAAAGAAGAGGGAAATGGGGATATGGCGAAATCGGTAGACGCTACGGACTGATTGTATTGAGCCTGTGGTATGGAAAACCTGCTAAGTGGTAACTTCCAAATTCAGAGAAACCCTGGAATTAAAAAAGGGCAATCCTGAGCCAAATCCGTGTTTTGAGAAAACAAGGGGTTCTCGAACTAGAATACAAAGGAAAAGGATAGGTGCAGAGACTCAATGGAAGCTGTTCTAACGATTCGAGTTAATTACGTTGTGTTGTTAGTGGAATTCCTTCTAGTTCTAAATTAGAGAAAGAGGGGTTTTTATACCTTATACATTTAATAAACACGTATAGATACTGACATAGCAAACGATTAATCACAGAACTCATATTATATTCTAATTATAATATAGGTTCTTTATCTTTTTTAAAAATGAAATTAGAAATGATAATGATTATGAAATAAAAAAACTCATATCATAATTTTTTTTTTTTCATTATTGTGAATCCACTCCAATCGAATATTGAATAATCAAATTCTTCAATTAAAATTCAAAGTTTTCGAGATCTTTAAAAAAGTGGATTAATCGGACGAGGACAAAGAGAGAGTCCCATTCTACATGTCAATACTGACAACAATGATATTCTAGTAAAAGGAAAATCCGTCGACTTTATAAGTTGTGAGGGTTCAAGTCCCTCTATCCCCAAATCCTCTTTTATTCCCTAACTATACTATATTATTATTATTTATCCTCTTTTTTTTTTTCTTTTTATCAATGCACTTTTTTTTTCTTTTTATCAATGCAATGGGTTTAAGATTCATTAGCTTTCTCATTCTACTCTTTCACAAAGGAATGCGAAGAGAACTCAATGGATCTTATCCTATTCATTGAATAGATTTCTTTTTTATTAGAGTATCGGCAAGAAATCTTGGTTATTCACTCTATTTTTAAGTTTTATTTAAGTAAACCATGCACAATGCATAGGACTACCCCCCCCATTTTCAAATTTAAAATTTGAAATACTTTAATTAATTTTTAGTCCTTTTAATTGACATAGATACAAATACTCTACTAGGATGATGCACAAGAAAAGGTCAGGATAGCTCAGTTGGTAGAGCAGAGGACTGAAAATCCTCGTGTCACCAGTTCAAATCTGGTTCCTGGCAGAGAAAAAAAAAAAAAAGATCCACCGAATAGGTATTGATCCAAATACCTCGAGATGGATTGTGATACATATTCATTAATAATATTTATTCATCTAAGTGGATAAATCTATAATATAAATATAGAGGCACTTCTTTTTCTTTTTAAAGAAGTTTTAAAATATATCTTTTCTTTATGATAAAGAAGGGGGTGAGATTCCCCTTTATTTTTTTGCGTTTCTTAATTTTGTATTCCGCTATTCCGACGAATATTTTTTTAGTCTTGCTTATCTTTTTCTTATCTTATTTTCCTAGTTGTGCTAAGTAATGTGCGCGGTACAAAGTTCCTGGTAGAGAACTTCTTTGAGTCATCCTATTTTTCTGTTCATATGAAGGAAATTAATATGCGATTTTCAAAATAGGGGAATCCAAATGAAACCCTTTTTTTGCTCAGTCTATCTGGAATGCTTTTGTATAATTAGGAATTAATTATAAATAGGTATTCCGTTTCATCTAGGAAAAGAACCTAAAAATATTCCTTGACTTGAATAAAATCTGGAGTTGTGTTGTATAAGTGAGCATGAATTTCTTATCATTCAATGAGCATCTTGTATTTCATAAAAATTGGGGGTTATATAATCCTTACGTAAGGGCCAGCCTATCCAACTTTCAGGCATTAGGATACGTTTAAGGCGCGGATGATTATCATAAGAGATTCCCACCATATCATAAGATTCGCGTTCTTGAAAATCGGCACTTCTCCAAATCCAGAAGACAGACGGAATTCTAGGATTATCCTTTTGGGCAAAGACTTTTATGCAGACTTCTTCTGGATTATCTATACCATATTGTATTCTCGTAAGATGATACACGCTAGCTAAAGATCCACCGGGTGCTACATCATAAGCACATTGGGAGCGTAAATAATTGTAACCATATACATATAAAATGACAGCAATGGAATCCCAATCCCCTGCTTTTATTTGTAAAGTCTCTATTCCTCGGTGATCAAAGCCCAAAGATCTATGAACCACCTCATGTTTGACTAGCCAATTAGATAACCAACCCTGCTGCATTGTCTTCATCTCTCCCTCTTTGTATAAATATTTCACATTTCGGATGCAAGTTTGAAAGATTGCCCTGCTTTTTATTTTTCTACACAAAAGAGCCCCTCTCCTAATTCACTAATTTGTAGGAAGGTACTGAACTTTTGGATTTGAAAAAAGTTTCAGAAGATATATCTAATGTAGATGGTGATTGATAGAGCAATTCTTGCTCATAAGTTCCTGTATGAGTACTGCGCCTAACATAAAGCTTGTGACTGGTAGTAAAACATCTATTTTTATTTTGAGATAGAGTTTGATCCTCAACTATTTCTCGCGATATCTTCTTACGAAGTTTTGTTAGGGCATCTATAACTGCCTCCGGTTTAGGTGGGCAGCCCGGCAAGTAGACATCCACAGGAATTAACTTATCAACTCCCCGAACAGTACTATAGGAATCCGTACTGAACATTCCCCCTGTAATAGTACAGGCTCCCATAGCAATGACGTATTTTGGTTCAGGCATTTGCTCGTATAATCTCACTAAAGAGGGAGCCATTTTCATTGTTACCGTACCGGCTGTTAAAATTAGGTCTGCTTGCCTAGGACTTGATCTTGGTACCAATCCATAACGATCAAAGTCGAATCGTGAGCCTATTAATGAAGCAAATTCAATGAAACAACAACTGGTACCGTATAGAAGGGGCCATAAACTGGAGAGTCTTGACCAATTCGAAAGATCATTTGGTGTAGTTGAAATAACAGAATTGGAACTTGTTTGGTCAAGTAAGGGAAACTCAATCAAATTCATAACTGTCTCAATAGAATCTTTTCCTTCTTTTTTTTTGTCTAAATATTCAGTTAAGACCATTCCAAGGCTCCTTTTCGCCATGCATAAACTAAACCAACAACTAAGATAAGCACGAAAATCAAAGCTTCGATAAAAACGGATACACCCAATACGTCGAAACTCATTGCCCAAGGGTATAGAAAGACGGTTTCCACATCAAAAACAACAAAAACGAGCGCAAACATATAATAGCGTATTCGGAATTGTACCCAAGCCCCTCCCATGGGTTCTATACCCGATTCATAACTAGAAAGCTTCTCTGGTCCTTCACTAACCGGGGCTAAAAGTCCTGAAATCGAAAATGCCAAAATAGGAATAAGGCTTGCTATTATTAGAAATGTCCAAAAAATATCATATTCGTGAAGCAGAAACATAATGTACTCCCATTAATGTGGAATAGGCGGAACTTAAATTAGTCAATTCAATTCAGCATTGTCAATTTATCCAGAACTTCTCTCTTTTCCTCTGTTCAAACAAAAGCGCTTAGTTTAAGTTTAGCCTTTGTTCCTCTGTGCTGCATCTTCTTTAAAGATTCATCAATGGAATCCCAACTCCCTTTCTTTTGGATTTCCATTCTATTTAGATATGGTGTATGTAGATCTAATTCTTATATAAAGAAACTTTCTCGTTTCACTTTGTCTCGCTTTCTCTAGAATCTCTAGAAAAAAGATAGCTCTTCCTCATTTATTAATATTTAATAATAAAATAATAAGAGACTATTAAATAAAAAATGAGATAACTACTAATTAGAACCTAATAAGATAGTAGGGACTAATCTATGCAGTTATAATTAATGAGAAGTAATACTAAAAATAAAAATAAAGAACTCTATTTCAGAACTATGAGACAGAATATTCTGTTTTCTTATTACTCTTTACTATATTTTTCTATTTAAAGTGGATCAATTTACATAATGTATCTATAAACAAAGTAATAAATATACTTAAAACAAAGTAGGAATTCGCAAATGGATAAATCATTGCAGTTATTATAGGGAAGTCTAGAGATATCCTATTGAAGGAGGACGGGATTCAAATCAGGAAAGGATCCTTTCTTCTATTGATTTGATAGAAATTCGTTTTTCTTTTCCTGTCTGTATGATTGTGATTTTCGATGAATGAGCCTTTGGTAATGCTTTTATCTCTATTCTATGTCGCAGGCGCCTATCCAGTCTATAAACAAATACTAATGAGAAAATGAAAACTATACTAAACTAAAGAAAACATAGGATAGAGATCCTAAAATCTAAAAAGGGCATATTAGGGCTATACGGATTCGAACCGTAGACCTTCTCGGTATAACAGATCAACGGATTATTATCGAAATGATTTGAACTGTTTCAAAGACCCAACATGCATTTTTTTGCATTGGGCTCTTTCTTAAACTGATTTAAAGATCAGTTAGTCCACCATAGTTTTTCTTTACGGAAAGATAATGAGATGGCTCCCTGTGCTCTGATTGATTTTTGTATTATGATCTATCTAGGAGCAATACCAAAGTGTTTCAAAGGAGGATTACCTTGACTTAGGTCTGCCTCCGGTCTAAATTAAATCAACCTAAGTGAAATGGAGTTCTCTATCGTTCCACTGCAAGAGTTAACATGAGACTTCATACACCTTAAAGTCATAGAACGAAAAGAAGTTTTTTGGAGGCCCTTATCCTCATTACGCCTAGCATTTAGTGGGCTGGATATTTACCTAATCAACTAGCAAATCCATAAGGGTTCTATTGATTAGGCACCTGAATTGGCACCCTGAACGGAACGGACCGACTGTTTGTCAGGCTACTGTTCTCCTATTCTCTCGAATCTATGAAGTAAGACATTGATTTTGCAATAAGATCGATTATGTTCATTGCATATATAGCTCCTTTGAAAAGCATTGGCGCACGTGTAAACGAGTTGCCTCTACCGAACTGAGCTATAGCCCTTATCAGAGATATCTTAACATATAGATAATTTCTTGTCAAGATGAATATTTTCTAATGCCAGAGGATACCCCTTTGATCTGTATCTGTTTAGTATTTAGTTTAGTATTTAGTATATAACTGACCAATAACAGAGCGGTATTGCTTAGAAAAGGGATTCAATATATAATCGATCGAAGTAATGGGTCTTCCTTTGTGGTGATAATTGCCTACTTAACTCAGTGGTTAGAGTATTGCTTTCATACGGCGGAGTCATTGGTTCAATCCAATAGTAGGTAAGTAGTAGAAAAATTACTAGATAGCATTGACTTACTTCGCTTCAGCTATCTAATAACTTTCTACCACTCTTCCTTTATCTTTGTATCAACTATAAACCACTCTATAAACCACTGGATTGTCTTCAATTGGATGGGGGAATCCAATTGACAGCCTCGATTCGTATCCTAGCTCGTCTGAGAGCGAGCTTCGCTTCAACCAAATCTTTCGTACCCTCAGCTTTACTCAAGTTAGCTTCGGCTATTTCAAGTGCCTTTTGAGCTTCTTCCGGATCAATATCACTACCCAGTTCCGCATCATTTCCTAAAATGATGATCTCATTATTAACTATTCTCGCAAAACCGCTCCACAGAATCGCTGTTAACCATTGGTCGTTGAGGAGGCGTATTCTCAAAGGACCCATATCTACTGCTGTGTTAATGGGGGCGTGGTTTGGTAATACGCCAATTTGGCCACTATTAGTGGATAAAATGATTTCTTTCACTTCACAATCCCAAATAATTCGCTTAGGAGTCAGTACATAAAGATTTAATTTCATTTCTTCGATTTGTTCTCCTCTTCTAAGGTTATAGCTTTCGTGCTAGCTTCATCGATGTTACCCACCAAATAAAAAGCCTGTTCAGGTAGGCCGTCTAATTCTCCGGAAAGGATTAGTTGAAATCCCCTAATAGTTTCCGCAAGAGCAACATACTTTCCTGGAGAACCAGTAAAAACTTCTGCCACAAAGAACGGTTGTGATAAGAAACGCTCAATTTTTCTTGCTCTTGCTACAGTTAAACGATCCTCTTCCGATAATTCATCCAAGCCAAGAATTGCGATAATGTCCTGAAGTTCTTTGTAACGTTGTAAAGTTTCCTTAACTCTTTGCGCAGTTTCATAATGTTCGTTGCCAACGATCCGAGGCTGTAACATAGTCGAGGTTGAATCTAAAGGATCTACTGCTGGATAAATACCCTTGGAAGCTAATCCTCTGGAAAGTACGGTAGTAGCATCCAAATGTGCAAATGTTGTGGCAGGGGCAGGGTCGGTCAAATCGTCTGCAGGTACATAAACTGCTTGAATCGAAGTTATAGATCCCTTTTTAGTAGAAGCAATTCTTTCTTGCAAAGAACCCATTTCTGTACTAAGAGTAGGTTGATAACCCACTGCGGAGGGCATTCTCCCTAATAAAGCGGATACCTCTGATCCTGCTTGAACAAAACGAAAGATATTATCGATAAATAAAAGCACGTCTTGCTTATTAACATCTCGGAAATATTCCGCCATAGTTAGGGCAGTTAAACCAACTCTCATACGAGCTCCCGGTGGTTCATTCATTTGGCCATAGACTAGAGCTACCTTTGATTCCTCAATATTTTTTTCATTAATTACTCCGGATTCCTTCATTTCCATATAAAGATCATTTCCTTCACGAGTCCGTTCCCCTACTCCACCGAATACGGATACGCCCCCATGAGCTTTAGCAATGTTATTGATTAATTCCATGATCAGTACTGTTTTACCTACTCCAGCCCCCCCAAATAGTCCTATTTTTCCTCCACGTCGATAAGGAGCTAAAAGATCGACGACCTTAATACCTGTTTCAAAGATGGATAATTTCGTATCTAACTCGATAAAGGCAGGCGCAGATCTATGAATAGGGAACGTTGCACTACTATCTACAGGACCCAAATTGTCAACAGGCTCCCCAAGAACGTTGAAAATTCGTCCGAGAGTAGCTCCACCGACCGGAACACTGAGAGGAGCTCCCGTGTCAATCACTTCCATTCCTCTCATCAACCCGTCCGTAGCACTCATAGCTACAGCTCTAACTCGATTATTTCCTAATAATTGTTGTACCTCACAAGTCACATTAATTTGCTTATCGGCAGTGTCTCTACTCTGGACTACCAAAGCGTTATAAATATAAGGTAACTTGCCTGGGGGAAAAGTGACATCCAGCACGGGTCCAATAATTTGATCGATACGACCTGTACTTTTTTCTTCAATTGTGGAAACCCCGGGAGGAGAAGTAGTAGGATTGGTTCTCATAATTATCACATAATTAAAAAAAAGGAATTTGTCGAAATTTTTCTTTTTTTATTGTTGAATAATGCCAAATCAAATCAAAAAAAATCCAAAAGTAAAAAGGAAATGAATTAGTTAATTCAATAAGAGAGAAAAGGGGACCAGGACTTGATTTCGTTGCCCAAGCGAATCCCATTCAATCGTTTACTCATGGAATGAGTCCATTGGAAAGTTCAATCAATCTTTTTTTTCATATACATTTTGCCTTTTGTGGAGGATCTGTGCCTACTCTACTTTCCTATCTAGGACTTCGATATACAAAATATATACTACTGTGAAGCATAGATTGCTGTCAACAAAGAATTTTATTAGTATTTAGTTAGGTATTTGCATTCAAAATAAGAAAAGAGAACTATTAAGAACTTGTAAAATAAGGATTAGGAATTAATTTGGGTTGCGCTATATCTATCAAAGAGTATACAATAATTATGGATTTGGTAAATCAAATCCATGGTTTAATAACGAACCGTGTTAACTTACCATAACAACAACTCAATTCCTATCGAATTCCTATATTGGAATTCCTATAGGATAGAACATACACAGGGTGTACGCATTATATATGAATGAAACATATTCATTAACCTAAGCATGCCCTCAATTTTCTTTAATGAGTTGATATTATATTAATTGAATATCCTTTTTGTTTTACGAGATTTTTGCTAAAGTTTCATTTACGCCTAATTAACATCGAGTAGACCCTGTTATTGTGAGAATTCTTAATTCAAGAGTTATAGGGAGGGACTTATGTCACCACAAACAGAAACTAAAGCAGGTGTTGGATTTCAAGCTGGTGTTAAAGATTATAAATTGACTTACTACACCCCAGAGTATGAAACTAAGGATACTGATATCTTGGCAGCATTCCGAGTAAGTCCTCAGCCTGGGGTTCCGCCCGAAGAAGCAGGGGCTGCAGTAGCTGCCGAATCTTCTACTGGTACATGGACAACTGTTTGGACTGATGGACTTACCAGTCTTGATCGTTACAAAGGACGATGCTATCACATCGAGCCTGTTGCTGGGGAAGACAACCAATGGATCTGTTATGTAGCTTATCCATTAGACCTATTTGAAGAGGGTTCCGTTACTAACATGTTTACTTCCATTGTAGGTAACGTATTTGGTTTCAAAGCCCTACGTGCTCTACGTTTGGAGGATCTACGAATTCCCCCTACTTATTCAAAAACTTTCCAAGGCCCGCCTCATGGTATCCAAGTTGAAAGAGATAAGTTGAACAAGTACGGTCGTCCTTTATTGGGATGTACTATTAAACCAAAATTGGGATTATCCGCAAAAAATTATGGTAGAGCGTGTTATGAGTGTCTACGTGGTGGACTTGATTTTACCAAAGATGATGAAAACGTAAACTCACAACCATTTATGCGCTGGAGAGACCGTTTTGTCTTTTGTGCCGAAGCTATTTATAAATCACAGGCCGAAACCGGTGAAATCAAGGGGCATTACTTGAATGCGACTGCGGGTACATGTGAAGAAATGATTAAGAGAGCTGTATTTGCAAGAGAATTAGGGGTTCCTATTGTAATGCATGACTACTTAACTGGGGGATTCACCGCAAATACTACTTTGGCTCATTATTGCCGCGACAATGGCCTACTTCTTCACATTCACCGTGCAATGCATGCAGTTATTGATAGACAGAAAAATCATGGTATGCATTTCCGTGTATTAGCTAAAGCATTGCGTATGTCTGGGGGAGATCATATCCACTCCGGTACAGTAGTAGGTAAGTTAGAAGGGGAACGCGAAATGACTTTAGGTTTTGTTGATTTATTGCGCGATGATTTTATTGAAAAAGATCGTGCTCGCGGTATCTTTTTCACTCAGGACTGGGTATCCATGCCAGGTGTTATACCGGTAGCTTCAGGTGGTATTCATGTTTGGCATATGCCAGCTCTGACCGAAATCTTTGGGGACGATTCTGTATTACAATTTGGTGGAGGAACTTTAGGACATCCTTGGGGAAATGCACCTGGTGCAGCAGCTAATCGAGTGGCTTTAGAAGCCTGTGTACAAGCTCGTAACGAAGGGCGCGATCTTGCTCGCGAAGGTAATGAAATTATCCGAGCAGCTTGCAAATGGAGTCCTGAACTAGCCGCAGCTTGTGAAGTATGGAAGGCGATCAAATTCGAGTTCGAGCCGGTAGATACTATTGATTAACTAGATAAAACTAAAGATAAAGAAGGTATAAATAAAAAAGAAACGAAATAAAAAGAGAAAAAAATCAGTTATGAAATGCAGTAATTCTTCTTTATTCTTCTAATTGATTGCAATTAAACTCGGCTCAATCTTTTTTAGAAAAAAAAGATTGAGCCGAATAAAAATAGATCATGATATGATCATGAGACTTGACAAATTGAGATTCGTCTATTCTATATATCTAGAATATATATATTAAGGTATAATACAATAAAGAAATACAAATAAAATAATAAAATAATAAAATATAGTATTATCATATGATAATGATAATGGAATCAAATACGCAGTATTTACAGAAAAAAGTCTTCGTTTATTGGGAAAGAATCAATATACTTTTAATGTCGAATCGGGATTCACTAAGACAGAAATAAAGCATTGGGTCGAACTCTTCTTTGGTGTTAAGGTGGTAGCTGTGAATAGCCATCGACTACCTGGAAAAGGTAGAAGAATAGGACCTATTCTGGGCCATACAATGCATTACAGACGTATGATCATTACCCTTCAACCGGGTTATTCTATTCCACTTCTAGATAGAGAAAAAAACTAAAGGAGAATGAATGAAAAAAGACATAGTTTGGAAGTTAGACCTTTTTATAGGACTCTCTTTCAATTTCAAAAAAGAGGACGTTTGAAACTTTTAACAGGCGTAATCGTGAGTCAACAAGTGACTCGAACTGTGTGTAAAAAAAGAAGCATTTTTTTTTTTTCAAAATGCTAGAACTAGATAAGGAAGTTTTCTATAACCTTGAGAAAAAGGATAAAAAGGTAGTTTTTTTTTAGTTTATGACTCCGATCAAGAGCGAGAAATCCTTGATTTGGGATTGGACATAGAACCTGGACCCATCGTAGAGACGTTTAGTTCAAAAGAAAGGATCGTATCCTGATGGTAAGAATTATACTTTCGTGGAAATACAGCGCTATAGACTTCAATGCGGTAGAGTAGACGTTTTGTTTCTAATTTTTCTGGACCAAACCTCCGCTCCGACCCAACGATACAATGAATTTTTTCTGTTCATATTCATAAATAAAAAAGATTCGGAATCGCAATGCTACTATATGCGTCCAGAGGAGTATTTGGAATAATATTCTTCTATAATCCATTATTGCGGGGGGTCTTACTAACAGGGCTTCGCTGCACGGGACAGGTCTTCGTCGAAAAGCTAACTCCACCCGGCATTTTCATACCCTTTCTTTGGGTGGTATATCGCCTTTTAAAGTCTAAGAGGGTAGTAGGGGATCTATAGTAGGTAAGATAATTTGCCCTTTGATTTTGATTGAATATACTATTTTTCCGCCTTTACCACGCATTATTGTATGCGCTTCTAGAGAAGTATGTATGCAGGAAGTAAATTCTAACCGCTTTCTTTTGAATCCAATTTCAAATTAGATTAGAAAGATAGAAAGGCCATGAGGATGGGAAAATCAAAATAAAATCTTTTTAATTAGTTCTCCTTTTTTGGAATTTTCTTATTATCCTTTCATTTTTTTTACAGAATATTTTTCAAACTAAAAATAAAAAATACAATACAATAGTCAATATTCCTTATAATAGATATACTTAATTATATCATAAGAATCTTAAGATATTTTTCGACTAGATAGAAATAGTAAATTTGAATTGAGACACCTATTCCATGACGGATTTAAACTTACCTTCTATTTTCGTGCCTTTAGTAGGCTTAGTATTTCCGGCAATTGCAATGACTTCTTTATTTCTTTATGTGCAAAAAAATAAGATTGTCTAGTATTTTTTAGTGTAAGTAATATAATATGGTAGGGTATGTGGCTTTTTCTACACACACTTTCTACACACAAATGAAAAACGGTTATGGATGCGGATATAGGCTACGAGCATAAATGCATGAATATGCAGAGCCAGGTATAGCGAGTTTTATTTTATTTATTTTAATTGAATCAACGAATATTTTTTGAATAGAAAGTCAATGTATCTAACCTATTATTTCACAGGAGTACTAGTTGCTGAAGGCGATTTCAGAATCAAAAAAAGTAAAGTCAAAATTATTTAGCTTATTCTCTCAATTTCAATCGACCGCTGCTGGATTTAGTATATCTAATATGAATTGGCGATCAGAACACATATGGGTAGAACTTCTAAAAGGTTCTCGAAAAAGGGGTAATTTTTTCTGGGCCTGTATTCTTTTTCTAGGTTCACTAGGATTCTTATCGGTTGGGATTTCCAGTTATCTTGGTAAGAATATTATATCTATACTTCCATCTCAAGAAATTCTTTTTTTTCCGCAGGGGGTCGTGATGTCTTTCTACGGAATCGCAGGCCTATTCATTAGCTCCTACTTGTGGTGTACTATTTTGTGGAATGTAGGTAGTGGTTATGACCGATTCGATAGAAAAGAGGGAATAGTGTGCATTTTTCGTTGGGGATTCCCTGGAATAAAACGTCGCGTCTTCCTTCGATTCCTTATGCGGGATATCCAATCAATTAGAATTCAGGTTAAAGAGGGTCTTTATCCTCGTCGTATTCTTTATATGGAAATCCGGGGCCAGGGGATCATTCCCTTGACTCGTACTGATGATAAATTTTTTACTCCACGAGAAATTGAACAAAAAGCTGCCGAATTGGCCTATTTCTTGCGCGTACCAATTGAAGTATTTTGAGGTATCTTTTTTGAACTGAGTTGAATGAAGAAAAGAAGAATTGGAAGAAGAAAAGTTTTCTCAACACAGGGAGGAAGTCCCTTCTAAATTGGATTTGTTATTGTAAGGGGATTTTTAAGTATTTATCTAAAGGAAGGAACAAACGAGGATAAGAGAAATTTGCTTTTAATTTTTTTTTATCCAAGTTAGATATATCGCATACTATTCTTCCTTTTTCATCCGAAAGGGCTTTTTTTTTATTCTATTTCACTATTTCATTCCATCTAGATCTAAGAAAGAACCCAATGCACTGAAATTCCACTAATAACTAATATACAAAAAAGAAGAATAGATACAGGGTATCAAACCTATAGAGTTTTTGCTTCAAAGAAATAGAAATATCATGAAATAGAAATATCATCATATAGAGTCAGGGAATGGAATAGAGTCAGCGAATGAAGCATATTCATTAACAACTCCATTTACAGATCAAAAATGAAAAAAAAGAAAGCATTGCCTTCTTTACTATATCTTGTATTTATCGTACTTTTGCCTTGGGGGGTCTCTTCCTCATTTAACAAATGTCTGGAACTTTGGATTAAGAATTGGTGGAATACCAGGCAATCCGAAACTCTCTTAACTGATATTCAAGAGAAAAGGATTCTAGAAAGATTCATAGAATTAGAAGAACTTTCTCTCTTGGACGAGATGATAAAAGGGAAACTAAAGACACATGTACAAAAACCTCCTACAGGAATACACAAGGAAATAATACAATGGGTCAAAATAAATAATGAGGATCATCTCCATACCATTTTGCATTTCTCGACAAATATAATCTGTTTGGCTATTCTAAGTGGTTCTTTTTTTCTGGGTAAAGAGGAACTTGTCATTTTGAATTCTTGGGTTCAGGAATTCTTCTATAATTTAAATGACTCAATAAAAGCTTTTTTTATTCTTTTAGTTACTGATTTTTTTGTTGGATTTCACTCCACCCGTGGTTGGGAACTAGTAATTCGTTGGGTCTACAACGATTTTGGATGGGCTCCTAACGAGCTTATTTTCACTATTTTTGTTTGTAGTTTTCCAGTAATTCTAGATACATGTTTGAAATTTTGGGTCTTTTTTTGTTTAAATCGTCTATCTCCTTCGCTTGTAGTCATTTATCATTCAATTAGTGAAGCATAAATTCATTTGATCTCCCGATATTAATATTAATCAAATTAGCAAGCATCTTTTTTTAGAAAGAAAGCCCTTTTCCATTTTAGCAAAATTCTTTCTATTTATACCTACTTTAAGGTATTCATCATTGCAGTACAACTGTTGCAGTAGAATGACAACAGATTCGTGTATAGGGAACTAGATTAGCTTAGCTACCTATCTAATTTATTGTAGAAATTCTGGGATCTGCGATTGGACATGGAAAATAGAAATACTTTTTCTTGGGTAAAGGAACAGATAACTCGATCGATTTCTGTATCGATCATGATATACGTAATAACTCGGACATCTATTTCAAATGCATATCCCATTTTTGCGCAGCAGGGTTATGAAAACCCACGAGAAGCAACTGGACGAATTGTATGTGCCAATTGCCATTTAGCTAGCAAGCCCGTCGATATTGAAGTTCCCCAAGCTGTGCTTCCCGATACTGTATTTGAAGCAGTTCTTCGAATTCCTTATGATATGCAATTGAAACAAGTTCTTGCTAATGGAAAAAAGGGAGGGTTGAATGTAGGTGCTGTTCTTATTTTGCCCGAGGGATTCGAATTAGCGCCGCCCGATCGTATTTCCCCTGAGTTAAAAGAAAAGATAGGAAATCTTGCTTTTCAGAGTTATCGTCCCGATAAAAAAAACATTCTTGTGATAGGCCCTGTTCCCGGTAAGAAATATAGTGAAATTGTCTTTCCCATTCTTTCCCCTGATCCTGCTACGAAGAAAGATGCTCATTTCTTAAAATATCCCATATATGTAGGGGGAAACCGAGGAAGAGGACAGATCTATCCTGATGGTAGCAAGAGTAACAATACAGTCTATAATGCTACGTCAACAGGTATAGTAAGAAAAATACTACGTAAAGAAAAGGGGGGGTATGAAATATCCATAGTTGATGCATCAGATGGACGCCAAGTGATTGATATTATACCTCCCGGACCAGAACTTCTTGTTTCAGAGGGGGAATCCATCAAGCTTGATCAACCATTAACAAGCAATCCTAATGTGGGAGGTTTTGGTCAGGGGGACGCAGAAATCGTGCTTCAGGATCCATTACGTGTCCAAGGCCTTTTGTTCTTCTTCGCATCCGTTATTTTGGCACAAGTTTTTTTGGTTCTCAAAAAGAAACAGTTTGAAAAGGTTCAATTGTACGAAATGAATTTCTAGGTCCCGGGATTTCTTACCATCAAGTTGGTAAAAAGCCTCGATTTATTGGCAATTGCTAGAATTATCTATGATCTATTTTGGAAATCCTTTTTTTGTTTAGACTGCTTTTTGTTTATGAGATGTCTGGAATTCCTTATTTATATCCCATGCAAAAGAAGAGAATCCAAGGCAAAGGCGAGAACAATCAAATTAAAATTTCTTCTTTTTCGGAGGGATTGCAGGTCTTCTTAATCGTCTATTCGGCACAAGAAAAAGCCTTTTTCTTGTGCCGATTCTTCTTGTATCAAAATAAGAATCCTTTTTCTTCCTAATTCGTCAAAGATTACTATTTCTTCTTTATTCGGGTCTGTCTCTTGGACCTCTTTTTCTTTTGCTTAGGTTTAGCCGAGGTAGTGGACAAACAGAGGGGAAGAAAATATGGCGGGGGAAAAATTTCTTGTGATTGTGAGCAAATTGCTTGGCTTGTTTAATTAAGTTCAACTTCAAATTTACAGAAATTTTGCAAAAAAAAAGTAAACTCTTCCATTGAAGGTTTTTTTATTTTTAGGCTAGTTGAATAGTTTTGATTAAGGTTTTATTAGTTTATTACTCGAAACTAAATCAAGGATTTTCAGGATACTTCCTTCGTGGAATAAGATATTGGATCCTCGAGTGATCTCTTTTTCTTGTTGCTTCATAAGAGTGAATCGAATAGATTCAATTCGCGTTATAAGAGTAAAATAAAAATTCCGCGGGTCCTTTCCGCTCTAATCAGATAAAGGGGGGTAAGGACCCGCTAAGCTCCTACTTTTTCATGTTTACAATCTGGTCCCTCCGATTACTATAGAGATGAACCCAATCCAGAATATGAACCATAAAAGAAAACACCTACTAAACCAATCACAGCAATACCAGCTACAGTACCTATCAGCCAAAGAGGAATTCTTCCAGTAGTATCGGCCATTTCCCCTACTTTCCTCCACATTTTATCAATTGGTCATGCTAGAGACAAAAACAGTCATGGGTAGTTATAAGGATGGTATCCTTCCAAATGGGATAAGAGAATTCTTATTAGTCTCTTTCTTTCTCTCAATTGAAGAAGTAATTGGAAAATAAAACAGCAAGTACAAAAATGAGTAATAAACCCCAGTATAGACTGGTACGATTCAATTCAACATTTTGTTCATTCGGGTTTGATTGTGTCATAGTTCTATAGTTGGAATTTGTTTTATCGTTGGATGAACTGCATTGCTGATATTGATCCCAAGAAAAAAACAGTAGGTACAGCTAGTCCGTGAATAGCCAGCCATCGCACTGTAAAAATAGGATAGGTTCGATCTATGGTCATTGAGGGCCTCCTAAAAGGATCTACTAAATTCATCGAGTTGTTCTAAAGAATCAAAACGGTCGGTTATTAACGGAATTCCTTGTCGGCTTTCCGTGAAATACTCGTTTGGCCTAGGACTTCCAAACACGTCATAAGCTAAACCCGTACTGACAAATAACCAACCCGCAATGAATAGGGAAGGTATAGTAATGCTATGAATAACCCAGTATCGAATACTGGTAATAATATCAGCAAAAGAACGTTCTCCCGTGCTTCCAGACATGCTGAACTCCCAAAATTTTTGTACATTCAAAAAAGGAATTGATTCCGTAAAAGATGGGATCGACCAGTAAATAGAAAATTACTGATATTTCATCCTTGTGAGATTGTCAATTTTGTACCAAAGGTGTATTTTGAGTATACCGAATTAGTATAGCTATCCTTCCTATGGCACAGCAATCTGGTTTTGCCTGGTTCCGAAACATAATTACTTTTTTATTTTTTTTTTGTCTATAGGTAAGCTATATGTTATTCAAGGCATCAATAGAAAACCCCATTTTTGTAGGTTCTACTTACTTTTCATTGGCTTCGGAATAATAGAGTAATTCGGAATAGCAGCCAAAATCTTGGGAAAATCTAAGTTAATGATCAATAGGTTTGGATAAATAATTTAGGAAGGATATTCTCATACTGACACAATACAAGGACAAGTATATGTGAAATCTATCCTTTCATAATTCGTAATTCATCCTTGTATTGTTTGTTGGATTAGGTCTAACTTTCTTGACCAAACTGCGAGCGCGGAACTTTACGAGATGAAATAGGGAAAGACAGAAGATAGAATAGAACTTAAAAGGATAATTGAAGTGACTCGTCTTCGAATCTACTTTGGTTGGAGTTCGAAAAAGGAATAAAAATAAAGTAAATTCAAGGAAGAGCTTTCTTTTTTTTTTTTTTTTAACAGCCCCTTGGCAGGTCGTGGAATGCTTTTGTTCTCCTCTTATTCCATATGGAATACAATCAGTTAAAATAAGAAGGAATAGGGGAATATTCGATCGTTCACTCCAAAAAGAGGGTCCTATTGAAAAAGAAATTATCCAAAATAGAAAGAAGTTTTTTTTTTCAAATTCAATTGTTTATTTATCTCTTATTCAAAAATTTCCCTGAAAATTGAATTTCTTTTTTTCATTCAATGGGGTTAGATGATCTAGTTCTTAATATTATTACTTTACTCAATTGACAAATTCCACAACAAATCTCTTGATTCGGAATTAGGGACTCATGTATCATCTGATGAATCCACTTTCTTTTACACTTCTGTATCTTACTCTATCTTGTTTTTTAGTATTATCTAAAATAACTGATGAATTATGAATTTTCCATAACTTAGGTAAATGCTTTACCAACATATGTAGTGTAGTAAAAAAAAATAAATGGAATTTAACTCTTTCATGCTTACTTTAACTAGTTATTTTGGTTTTCTACTGGCTGCTTTAACTATAACCCCAGCTCTATTTATTGGCTTGAACAAGATACGCCTTATTTGAATTGACTGAATAATTATAATTCAGAAAAGAAAAATCTTTCTTTGGGATTCCTGGCATTCTACGACTCTTTTCCAGACTAATTAGGAATTCTTTTCTTGGTCATTGAGATTCGTGGATAATTTAGAGTACTATTTAGGGATAGATCGTACCTCTTTTTTTATCCCCTCGAACAAATCGAAATGATTGAAGTTTTTCTATTTGGAATCGTCTTAGGCCTAATTCCTATTACTTTAGCGGGATTATTCGTGACTGCGTATTTGCAATACAGGCGTGGGGATCAGTTGGATCTTTGATTGAGTCATTTTTTTTTTTTGATTGACCTCCTCCAGACCAGAGAGGAGGTCAAATTGAAATTGGAGTTACAATTCAATTTTGTTAAGTTATTTTACTCTGCTTCGACATAAAATAGATGGAATCACGCTCTGTAGGATTTGAACCTACGACATCGGGTTTTGGAGACCCGCGTTCTACCGAACTGAACTAAGAGCGCTTTCATTCATTCAAAAAGAAAATCTTTTTCTATTCCTAATGTATCTCACGTACGTATAGTCTCCACAAATTCAAGTTATACCCACTTTACTTTAATTGATCTCGTCGCTACTGCCTATAAAGAAGAAAGAAGTAATAGGTAGGGATGACAGGATTTGAACCTGTGACATTTTGTACCCAAAACAAACGCGCTACCAAGCTGCGCTACATCCCTTTTCCAAATTAAATTGTTGTACAATGCCATTGTACACAATTCCTGTCTTCTTTTCCACATCATAATTTTCTTCTTCTTTCTTTCTCTATCTATATATAGAACCCTCGTGTCATTTCTTCTTTTTGGTCTCATATAATTAAGGAATTATATACATATAAAATCCAATATAATTTCGCCTATAAAAGAAGGATTACTTTTCCTTGGTAATATATAGGAAGAAGGGGTCATCTTTTTCTTTTTTAGGGATAGGAAAATTTCGTCGATATGGTTCATTTTATATATAGCATAACAATCTTGGGCAAGAGTTTATGATCATATATGTATTCCAACAAGGAAGGAGGATTTTCAATGCGGGATATAAAAACATATCTCTCTGTAGCACCCGTGCTAAGTACTCTATGGTTTGGTGCTTTAGCAGGTTTATTGATAGAAATTAATCGTTTATTCCCAGATGCTTTGTCATTCCCTTTTTTTTAATTCTAGTTATTGCTATGGGAGGGATAGATTTCTTCGTGATATGACAAAATTTGATCCTTTTCAATCTTTTTTTAGTATCGGAAGGAAAAAGAAAGAAAAGATGGATTGGGTTGAACCTCAGAGTCATTAAAAATTTGGTAAACCCCATTTTTGAAAATAGAAATTCAATTTAAAGGGGTACCCAAGCTAAATAAGGCCTCAGAAATCAGAGCATAGAAAAGGCGGGGCTGGCTAATTAAATGAAAGGATTTCGAACCAAAATCTTTGCTAATTCGACAAGGATTGTATTCTTTAATTATTTCTCTATTTTTTATTACTTAATTAAAGAATAAAAAAAAATTATTCTAATGAATTTTATTCTTCTTCTTCGGATTCAAAATAGAAGAATAAAAGAATAAGTAGAAGAATTAAGTTAAGTCAATCCAAAAAGAAAAGGAGGTTCATGGCCAAGGGAAAAGATGTTAGAATCAGAGTTATTTTGGAATGCATCAGTTGTGTTCGAAAAGGTGCCAATGAGGAATCGACGGGGATTTCTAGATATAGTACTCAAAAGAATCGCCACAATACACCCGGACAATTAGAATTCAAAAAATTTTGTCGTTATTGTCGCAAGCATACGACTCATCACGAAATAAAGAAATAGGAACATCGTGTGTTTGATCTTTCCAAACAACAGAAAGAGTAAGAACTTCATATTTAATATATAAAGAAAACATAGTATAGAATACAAAATACAAATCAACTCATCTGATTTCCGGTAGATATTATTTCATATGTATAGAGGGTATTCATATACTATAATATGAATCAAATAAGATATGGATCAAAGAAAAACTACTTCTTCTGGATCCTAAATTAATAAAATAAAGAAGTGAATTTTCAAATTTTCAAATTTTAAATAAGGAATAAATCATGTATACATCTAAACAACCTTTTCTTAAATCTAAGCAACCCTTTAGTAAATCCAAGCAAACTTTTAATAAATCCAAGCAACCCTTTCGTAAATCCAAGCAAACTTTTCGTAAATTCAAGCAACCTTTTCGTAAATCTAAACAACCTTTTCGTAGGCGTCCCCGGATTGGCCCGGGAGATCGAATTGATTATAGAAACATGAGTTTAATTAATAGATTTATTAGTGAACAAGGAAAAATATTATCGAGACGAATAAATAGATTAACCTTGAAACAACAACGATTAATTACTCTTGCTATAAAACAGGCTCGTATTTTATCTTTCTTACCGTTTCGTAACTATGAGAACGAAAAGCAATTTCAAGCCCAGTCAATTTCAATAATTACAGGTTCTAGACCCAGAAAAAATAGACATATTCCTCAATTAACGCAAAAGTACAATTCCAATCGAAACTTAAGAAACAACAACCAAAATTTAAGAAACAACAACCGGAACTTAAGTTCCGATTGTTGATGTTTTATTCGAATTCGAAAGGGCCAGACCTATATATATTATAAAGAAAGTAATCCAGCTCGTTGATTCCTACCACTTAATCTTAATTTATTGTATCTTCCCGGAGTTCCCTCTCCGGGAATTCATCTTTTATTATTCCAGTATATTACTTTATTTATACCTTTAATTGATGATCTTTATTTTATTGGAAATCGTGTAAAGATTATTTGGATTTGATACAGCTACTTGTGCAAGCATTTTACGATTAAGAATCAATTTCTTCTTGTACAGGTTGTGTATTAATTTACTATAACTATCGAATACTTTATATACCCGCGTTGCTGCGTTTATCCGAGTGAT
>NW_028260410.1:5000-43489 GCF_056163025.1 Triticum urartu | reverse complement strand
GTTCCTAGAGCTCCTTGTACGGCCTGTTGGAAAACCCGCTGTCGGACCTGATTCATTGCCCTTTGTTTTTCAAAATAAAGGGTTTCGTTTTTAGACTTTTCCAATTGTTCCAAACTAATAGAAGTAGCATTAATCAAATTTGCTTTTTCTCGTTCTATCTCAGAGTATCCATTCATTCGATACTCATCCGCTTCTAGTTCGACTTTCTGTAATCGAATCCGAGCTTTTTCGAGTTGCTCAATGGTCCCTCTACGCAATTCTTCTGAATTTCGAATAGTACTCAAGATCCTCTGTTTTCGATTATCTAATAAATCTTTTAATGAAAGTAGATTATTTTGTAAGTTTACAACTTTTATGATCTCTTCCCGAACCAAACATGAATCTTTCGATTCATTTGGCTCTCACGCTCCTTTTTTTTTTTCTATAGCTATTTCCATATCTTTTTTTTAAGTAATGAGCCTATCCTCTATCTTCTTTTTTATGTTTATATTTCAATATACCGAAACCTATATAAGACTAGATAAATATTAAGAGGACTCTTCCGCCTAGATAAAAATATATCATGGTCAGCAAAGTTGTTTCTTTATTTTTATTTGCCCTCTAGTTAATAATTTCAATTTCATTAAGAAAAACTAACTAAATAAATGGAAAATGAAAATTAATAGAATTCTTTTTTATTTTTTTTTTCTTCAAATCCAAAAAATTTCTCTTTTTTATACATAGGTCGTCGATTCGGCATTGGTTAAAAAAGGGCAGGGTGCCCCCTTTTTTTTTCTAGTAAATAGTTCAAACCATTTTATCGATATGAGTGTTCTATATCAGATAAATTTTACATTAGCTATTTCCCGTTTAAATTGGTACTAATACTAATATAGTTGTAGAAAGAGTACCTCTTTTTGCCTGGACTTCAAGCAGTTTAGCTTTAACCGTGTTAATGGTCTCACATTCTTGGTTTATAGAGAATCAAAGTTGATTTACCAATGAGTCGCGAAATGCTATGGTTCTTCCATATGATTTCTGAATTTATTCAGAAGTAATTCGTCGAGATCGTGCACCCTTTTCTTATTTATCCGAAAAATACTAAAAAATATTATAAAGTGCAGCCGGATAGATCCAATCTATTCTTGAAATAGACAACTCGCACACACTCCCTTTCCAAAAAAAATCAAAACACCAACCACTACAGTTAGATTTATTAGATTTGTTGCTAAAATATCGGTATTAAGCCCGAAACTGCCAGCGGATGGCCAGTGAGCTAAAAAAACGAAAGAATGGGTTACATTTTTCATATGCTCTCCTCTTATAGATAGGACGAACAAAGAACAAAGTTTTTCGATCACTTACTTCGCTCGCCCTTTTTTGATCGGTTTTTTTAATGCAAATAGATTCAATCTAGTAATTTCTTTTAGATTAAGTCTTACGTCTTGTTTGACCGGTGAAAGACTTCCTTTGTTGAAATGTTCTGTTCCCAAAATTCCTAAAATAAAAGGAAAAAACTTTCCACTTTCCTAAACTAAGGACGGGAAATAAGAAGGTGAGCATATCTTCTAAATTAATAATACTCAACTCAGCCCTTCCTAGAATGGGGTATTATCTGTCCCGATAAATAGATAATTCCAGGAGTAATAAATAGGAGTAAATTAAATAAAGTATTGATATAATTGGAATTGTGGAAGCAAATACCAATTTACTAAAAAAAGAAAAAAGTATCTAATCGAAATCGAAAGAATTTTTTTTTTAAGATTAAACAAAAGGGTTCGCAAATAAAAGCGCTAGTGCCACAACTAGTCCATAAATTGTTAAAGCTTCCATAAAAGCTAGACTAAGCAATAAAGTACCTCGTATTTTACCTTCTGCTTCTGGCTGTCTCGCAATACCTTCTACAGCTTGTCCTGCAGCAGTACCTTGACCAACTCCAGGTCCAATAGAAGCAAGCCCTACGGCCAATCCAGCAGCAATAACAGAAGCAGCAGCAATTAGTGGATTCATGGTGAGTAGTTCCTCGTGTCAAAAAAAAGAAATGGTTAAGGATACAATCAACCAATAAATTCTTACTTCTAAGCTCTATTGGGGAGAAGTAAAGTAACTAAAAAGTACAAATTGAAATCAAATTGAAATGATAATGTGAATTGTCCGAACTACATAGAAGGGAATTCCATATCCATATATCGGATTAGATAATGAATCTAACCTAGGAATATATAATATAATATCCTATATATATACATTTGTTTCTTCTATTTTGTTTGCATATTTTCTCATTTTCTATTGAATCGGATTCTAAAATCATTGCTTAAAGTGGAAACCTGCATAAAAGAGGACTCCACTTATAGACATTAAGGATATTATAGTATAGATCTAGCCTGACTCCACCCTCCTTAATGCATATATACTTTGAAAATTCCATAATATAGTCTATTCTATTCTCTCTCCTACAACTCTAGGCTATATATTCATACGCATTTCTAACTATTTTTTTGCAACCAAGCAGATTATCTGGAACCATGCATGAATTGAGCTAAGCTGCAAAAAAAAAAAATACTATTTCCAAAAAGAGTCAATTCAATGATGACCCTCCATGGATTCACCTATATAGGCTGCGGCTAATGTTGCAAAAATAAGAGCTTGAATACCGCTTGTAAATAATCCAAGAAACATGACCGGTATAGGGATTACTAAGGGGACTAAAGAAACAAGAACAACAACGACTAATTCATCCGCCAATATATTCCCGAAAAGTCGAAAGCTAAGCGATAATGGTTTTGTGAAATCTTCTAGGATGTTAATTGGTAAAAGGATTGGAGTTGGTTTAATATATTTCTCGAAATAGCTCAATCCTTTTTTGCTAAGACCAGCATAAAAATATGCCGCTGACGTGAGTAAAGCTAAAGCAACAGTAGTATTTATATCATTCGTGGGCGCTGCTAATTCCCCATGGGGTAACTCTATAATTTTCCAAGGTAAAAGAGCACCCGACCAATTCGAAACAAAAATAAAAAGGAACATAGTTCCAATAAAGGGAACCCAGGGACCATATTCTTCTCCAATCTGAGTTTTGCTCAAGTCTCGAATAAACTCAAGGACATATTCAAAAAAATTCTGACCGTCGGTCGGGATGGTTTGTGGATTCCGAACAGCTATGACAACTGAACCTAGCAAGATAGTAATTACGACCCAAGAAGTGATGAGTACTTGGGCATGAATTTGGAAACCTCCTATTTGCCAATAGAAGTGTTGGCCTACTTCTACACCCGATATATCGTATAACCCCTTGAGTGTTTTAATGGAACAAGGTATAATATTCATATTGTCCTCTGATAAAAATTGAACTTCAAAAAAGGAATTCTTTTGATTCAACCATCTCTTTCTCAACTCAGCAACTTGAAGTATTAATCTTATATTTAGGATACCAAGAAAGCACATCAGATCATAATATATATCAATACCCTCTAATATATATCAATATTCCCCTTCTTTTTTCTATGCAAAAAAAATTCTATGCAAAAAAAAAGATATAGTAAAGTAAGTGATTCCATAAATTTACGCAGTTGCCCAAGAATTCACTATATATTCTTAATCAACGATTTCTTATATAGAGAGAACGGCCCTCACAAATTGAAAATACTAATTTGTTAAGAATCAATCGAATTGAAGTCATAGTGTCATCGTTGGCTGGAATCGATATATTCGCGAGATCCGGGTCACAATTTGTATCGACTAAAGAAATAGTAGGAATCCCCAAAATGGCACATTCCCGAAGAGCTATATACTCTTTTTGCTGATCAAGGACGATCACAATGTCTGGCAATCTCGTCATATATTTGATCCCGCCGAGATACCTTTGCAAAGTAGATAATTTTCTCTTCAAGATTGCCACATCTCTTTTTGGGAGATGGTGGAATTTTCCCATTTTTTCTTCTGCTCTTAAGTCTCTAAATTGAGAAAGTCTAGTTTTCGTAATCGACCAATTCGTTAACATACCACTGAACCACTTTTTATTAACATAATGACAACGAGCCCTTATTGCAGCTGATGCTACTAAATCTGTTGCTCTTTTTTTGGTACCAACAATTAAGAAACTTTTTCCCTGACTTGCTGCATCAAAAACTAAATCACAAGCTTCTGATAAAAAACGAGCCGTTCTAGCGAGATTTATAATATGAGTACCTTTACGCTTTGCCGAAATGTAAGGGGCCATTTTAGGATTCCATTTCTTAATACCATGACCAAAATGAACTCCTGCTTCTATCATCTCTTTCAAATTAATGTTCCAATATCTTCTTGTCATTTTTTCCACACTTCCTTTTTTTTAATCCTACCATTCCATTACGGAATTTAGTTCTTTTTGAAGATTAAGAAAGATCCGAAATAGCTTGAAATAAATAATAATTGTTCCGAGAGAACCTTGTACTAAGATAAGAGTTGGCCATTGATACATGGTATAAACATAACCACCTTAATGAATTAACTGACTTGTTTTACTTATTAAAATAAAAATCTTAAAAATCTAAAATTTGACCTGTTAGTGTTCTAAGTTCAAAAGTCTAGTAAAGTAAAAAATATTTTTATGGGGGTTCTTATGTCTCATAAAAATTGTTTGTTACGTCAGAATCTGAAGAAACTAATTCTGTATGGAGAAACAAAAAATCTCTCATTTCCGACGCGAATAGATTTTTTTTTTTTATTTCGAAATAAAGGTTCTTGTCTTGTGGGGAACGATGCACAAATTTTTGGAATCCGGTACCAACAGGTATAATCCCCCCCAGAACTACGTTTTCTTTCAAGCCTTTCAACCAATCAATGCGACCTCGTAGGGCAGCTTTTGCTAAAACTCGAGCAGTTTCTTGAAAACTTGCTTCAGATATGAAACTTTGGGTATTCAGGGAAGCCCTTGTTATTCCCAATAAGATTGCCCGATAATAGATCGATTCATCCAAAGCTCGTCCTGCTCGTTCCGCTCGCAATAGTCCGATTAATTCCCCAGGCGAAAAAACATTAGACATTCCATCTTCGGAAACCCGCACTTTTGATGTTACTTGGCGTATAATAATCTCTATATGTCTATTATGGATCTGTACCCCTTGGGATCGATAAACCTTTTGGATTTTATTAACCAAAGAGATACGACTTTGGGCTATGGTTAGCTCAGCTCCAATCAAGAATCCCCAAGGGACCCCAAGAATTCTTGGTATACGCTCATTCCAATCCTCAATTCTCCTTTCGAGATTCGGGGATAATGAATCAATTGAACGCGCTTCAAAGATTTGTTCCACTTTTGGAAGACCTTGCGTTATGTCACTAGATCTCGATTTTTCATATATAAACGTAACTAACCTATCTCCCTTGTAAAGGATTTCTCCATAATGACCATTAACAGTTGCTCCTGTAGTGGCCAAATAAGGTTTAGCTGCTCTTATAACAAAGGAATTCATATTTACAATGAAAATTTGACCGGATTTTTTTATGTGCGATTTAAATAGACATACATTTTCACAAATAAATTGTCCAAGGTGAATTATTGCCAATGTCTCTTCCCAAGAATCATGATGGACAAAGTGACAATTCAAAAGGAATGGATCCAACATTATGTTACTATCGAAATTAGAAATCCTTTTATTTTCATCTATTAAAGAGTATTTAAGTTCTTGAAGTACTTGGAAGGTTTGTTTTAAATTGTCAACGAACAAATATTTTTTTAACAGGATTTTATTATGCGTTAGTAAATAGTAAGATGAAGAAAAATGCGATATACTAGCTACAATAGCGCCTAAGGGCCCAAAAATTTCTCGAATAGGAATTCTAGGATTCCATTCTTTTATCGCATTGGGATGTTTTGAATTCTTGAATAAACCAATTCGAGAACAGTTGGATGCCGACAAAATCATCAAAGAGTGGTATTCTTTATTTCGATTCAACAAAGTGCCAATAGCTTCTGGATGTTGGCTAAGTGATTCAATCTTCGCCTTGGAATAAAAAGAATTGATATTGGCGCGATCTAACCTATTATGGGGAATCGGTCCTGCACTTGTCCTACCATACCTTTTTCGTGTATACGAAATAGTGGACTTGACTAACTCAATTCTTAGGAAATCGCGAATAAGATCATTTGCTCTTACCTCAACAAGGGAAGCACCAGCCTTTTCTTTTTCTTCTTGTTCCCAATTCACTACTAAGCAAGTTCTAACAAATTGACTATTTGTGTGATAAATTCTTTGAGTTAACTTGCTATTTTCATGAGAAATAAAATTGACAAGTCGAATTTGGAGATTATTTTCTTCTTGCAAGAGATCCTGCGGGAAAAGTGTTGCTAAATTTCTTCCTTCGTCCATTTCATATGCCACTGTAGGGCGAACGGAAACAAAATACTTTTCCTTGCTCTTGAGAATTTTTTTCCGTTGAACATAGACCCAATTTTTCCTTTTTTTTGATTCCTTAGAATCTTTTTTTTGTCTTTCTGGCGGTATCAAACAGCCACCTAATATCTTATCCGCCTCTTCAGGAAAATGAATATCTCCGGAAAATATTTTGAGTTCCGTATGGCTTTTTTTTCTCTTCACTCGGACCAGTCCGCCTAGTCGACTTCTTGTATTTTTTGTGAGTTGTGTATTCACTCCAATAATACTATTGTCAAGTATCTTTAGGGATGAAGATCTCGGCAAGATATGAAGTTCTTGAAGAATGAAAAAAAACCGATCTACTTCTTTTTGGTATTTTAGACTAAATTCTTTTGTTCCTCGATGCTCAATCAAACCCTCTTTTTTTAAGATGGAATCTTCCTCTGGGCTCTCGTATTCGTCCTCTGAATCTTCTTCTGAGTCTTCCTCTAAAGTACCATATTTTTCCTCTGCGCTTTCCCCGGGGCTGCCATATTCGTCTTCTGAGTCTTCCTCTAGAGTTCCATATTCGTCCTCTTGGGTCCTATATTTGCTCTCTGGGCTCCCATATTCCTCTTCTGAGTCTTTCTCTAAAGTCCTATATTCGTTCTCTGGGTTCCCATATTCGTTTTCTGGGCTCCCATATTCGTCTTCTAGGGTTTCATATTCGTATTCGTCTTCTAGGATTCCATATTTAGATTCTTCTAGGGTTTCATATTCATATTCGTCCTCTCGGGTCCTGTATTCGTCTTCTAGGGTCTCATATTCCTCTTCTGAGTCTTCCGCTCGAGTCCTATATTCTTCTTCTAGGGTCCTATATCTAAATTTAACAATTCCTGAACCCTTTTTATCTTTTCTGTATCGGGGATCGTCAAAATAAGCAAAAATAGTATTTCTACGTAAAACACCCATAAGGGGGATTTCAATCGAAATCCCAAAACAGGATATTAGTTCTTTCTCTTGTTCTTGATGATATTGTAATGGAATGACGAACCTATTTCTTCGCTTTTTCGCCAACAAATCTGAATTATCTTGAAAAATAGAAGGATAGATAAAATTCCAATGGCCATTGGACATGATTCGATCCGACGTTGAATAATCAAGAATTTCCCTATCTTTTTTACCATAAGTATTCATTTGATCTTGATCCTTGTGGAGTGAAAAAGACGCTATACTGGATCTGCACATACTTACTGACAATATCCATAAATGGCTTGTTTTTGGTAATCGGCGAAGATTACCATATTGATATTCGGGCGCATGGTAAACATCAGTACTCCAGTGCATTTCGCCGTCTGATTCAGAATAAATATGCTTTTGTACCCTTTCTTTAAAATGTAAAGTGGACGTTCCGGCACGAATCTCCGCAATTACTTGTTCGGATTTTACATATTGATCATTTTGCACTAGAATCAAGCTTTTTGAGGGAATATTCACACTATATAGAATATCTTGACTCTGAATAGTTACATGCAAGTCTATATAACATAGAAAAGCAGGCTGCCCATGACGGGTACGTGTGGGGTGAACCAAATTCTCATTGAATTTTATTTTTCCATTCGAAGGGGATCGTACAAGGTCGGCAGTACCCCCTGTGAATACTCCGCCAGTATGAAAAGTTCTTAATGTTAGTTGAGTCCCTGGCTCCCCAATTGATTGACCTGCAATAATACCTACGGCTTCTCCCAATTCGACCAGATCACTATGAGTAGGACTCCGGCCATAGCATAATTGACAGATCCAAGAAGTGCTTCGGCAAGTAAAGGGGGTTCTAATATATATTGGTTGTGCTCGAAATGGTTGTGCTCGAAAGGCAGTTATGAATCGATTGACTAATCCAATTCCAATATCTTGATTTCGCGCGGCAATGCATCGTGAACCGATATATATATCGTCTGCTAATACACGACCAATTAGTGTTTGGACAAAAAGTTTTTCCGTCATCCCATTTTGAGGACTTACAGAAATACCTCGGATAGTACCACAATCTCTTCTACGCACAATAATATGTTGAACTACTTCAACAAGTCTACGTGTAAGATATCCAGCATCTGCTGTTCGCACAGCAGTATCTACAACCCCTTTGCGGGCTCCATAGCAGGAAATTATATATTCTGTCAAAGAAAGTCCCTCGCGTAAATTGCTTTGAATAGGTAAATCAATCATTTGTCCTTGAGGGTCCGACATTAATCCTCTCATACCTACTAATTGGTGTACTTGAGATGCATTTCCTCTGGCTCCTGAAAAAGACATTAGATAGACTGGATTAGAAGGATCCGTTATCCGAAAATTTGAATTCATTTCTTGTTTCAAATATTCACTTGTCGCATACCATATCTCAACAGATTGGCGTAATTTTTCTACCGCGTGTACAGCCCCATAATAATAGTGTTTCTCCAAAAGAAAACTCTGTTGTTCCGCGTCTTGGACTAACCATCCCTTAGAGGGTATTGTTAAAAGATCCTCGATTCCTAACGAAATCGATGTAGTAGTGGCTTGATGGAAGCCCAGAGTCTTTAGTTGATCCAGTATATGGGATGTATATCCCATTCCAAAATGATCTATTAATCTGCTAATAAGTCGTTTCATACCAGTTCCGTCTATCTCTTTATTATGAAAGACCAGATTGGCCCGTTCCGCCATACATAAGTACCCCCTTTTCGGCTGAGTAGGATTCGACAATTGCTGAGTAGGATTCGACAATGGGCCTGAGTCAGTGATTCGAAAATTTAATTAACTTAATTGCCTCAATCTCAATCTGGATTCGCGTGGCAAATAATGATGATACTAGGGAAATCGGAATGCCCCCCGAAAGGGGAGGGGCATCGCCGAATCTAACTTTCTTGTTTAGGTAGTGTATGAATAGGCCTGACTAAATCCTTGTATGGCTTCCTCTATTTCTCTATAAAAAGAAATATGACCAAGAGTGGTTCGAATGTATATCGAACGAATTTCTTTTTTTCTATTTCCCATTATTAGATAGTGGGCATAAATCTCATGATAAGTCCCCAAAGATTCATATTGAACTTCAATCGGAACTTCTCTTGACCCAATGACGCGTTGATCCAGGTTCCATCGTAGCCACAAGGGACTATCTAAACTGATTAGTTTTTGTCTATAAGCTCCCAGTGCATCATAAGAACTAGAAAAATGGGGTTCTTTATCTTTCCTATATTTAAAATTATTATTATTATTGTAATTTACTTTTAGATTTGGGTAGTTTCTGCAACTATTATATCTATTTGCACAAATACCTCGACGCTTTCCAATCGTTAATACATAAAGCCCGATAAGCATGTCTTGGGTTGGTACGCAAATAGGATCCCCAATAGCGGGAGATAAGAGATTCATATGAGAAAACATAAGTAAACGGGCTTCTGCCTGAGCTTCCAAGGATAAAGGTAGATGAACAGCCATTTGATCTCCATCAAAGTCCGCATTGAAACCCTTACACACTAATGGGTGTAAAGAAATAGTACGCCCCTCTACTAAAGTGGGTTGAAAGGCCTGTATGCCTAATCTATGCAGGGTAGGTGCTCTATTTAACAGTACAGGATGTCCCCGCATAACTTCTTGAAGTATTTCCCATACAATGGGTTCTTTTTCCCAAATTTTCCTTTTAGCAATCCTTACATTAGAAGTGGCGCGTTTCGTGATTAAATCGCGAATTACAAATAGCTGAAAAAGCTTTATTGCTATCTCTAGAGGTAATCCACATTGATGTAATGAAAGCGAAGGACCCACAACAATGACAGAACGCCCCGAGTAATCGACCCGTTTCCCAAGCAGAGTCTCGCGAAACCTTCCCTCTTTACCTTCAATTACATCTGAAAGTGATTTGTATACTTTATTGTGACCATCCCTCGTCGGTTGCCCGCGGGACCCACTATCAAGAAGTGTATCCACGGCTTCTTGTACCAATTTTTCCTGGCACATTACTAAATCTGCTGGCGCTAATTCACTTCTTTTTAATAGATAGGCAAGATTGTTGTTCCGACGGATAACTCTCTTATAAAGTTCATTAATGTCTGAAGTCACTACTTTATCTCCAGACCTATAAACAATAGGTCTCAATTCGGGAGGAAGAACCGGTAATAAGCACAAAACCATCCATTCTGGTTCTACATTTGTTTGAATAAAATGTTTCGCCAATTGCATGCGTCTAATCAAAAAAACTTTTCTTATTCGTCTTTTTCTATCTTCCCACTCATCTCCACTATACCCCTCGTCTTCTAATTCCTTCCATTCGACCAAAGAATTCTCTATAATAATTCGCAAATCCAAATCTGCTAATTGTTCTCTAATAGCACCTGCTCCTGTCGCAATTTCCCGATTTCGAAATGTTGCAAAGCCTGGGGTAGAAAAAAAGGGAGAAATGCTGTGGTTACAGGATGCAATTTCCTCTTCGAATAAACCTCGTAATCGTAAAAAAGTGGGTTTTTTAGTGCTGGGCCTAGCAAAAGAGAAATCGCCGTATACTAGGCCCTCCAACTTCTTAAGAGGTTTATCTAAAAGATTCGCGATATAACTAGGAAGACCTTTCAAATACCACACATGAGTCACGGGACATGCGAGTTTGATGTATCCCATTTGATATCTTCGTATCCGAGAATCCACAAATTCGACCCCGCATTTTTGGCAAAATCTTTCGTCTTCGTTTTCAGCTCCGCTCGCTCGAGAATTGCCACAAGCGCAAATCCCGCTTTTTATGGGTCCAAAGATTCTTTCGCAAAACAATCCATCTTTTTCTGGTTTATCGGTTTTATAATGAAAAGTAGAGGGCCTTGTGACTTCGCCAACGACTTCTCCATTAGGTAGGTTTTTGTTAGCCCAAGCCTTTATTTGTTGAGGGGAAACGAGTCCAATTTGAAGTTGTTGATGTTTATATTGGTCAATCATAAAATAGAAATAAGAAAAGAATTTATATTTATTCCGATCAAACTTCCTCCCTATTAACCTGGAAGTTCTTTTCAGATACAAGGAAATGATTCAGTTCTAGAGCCAAAGATCGTAGTTCTCGAACGAGCACTCGAAAAGATTCTGGAGGATCCTCATGATTAGGTATTCTTTTTCCCCAGATCGTAGCATTAAGTATTTCTTGGCGAGCTATAAGATGGTCAGATTTATAAGTAAGTATCTCTTGTAAAATATGAGCAACACCAAATCCTTCTAAAGCCCAAACTTCCATTTCTCCTACTCGTTGTCCCCCTTGCTTGGCTCTTCCTCTAACCGGTTGTTGTGTAACAAGTGAGTAGGGCCCAGTAGAACGCCCATGAATTTTCTCTATCAACTTGATGAATTAATTTTAAGATATAGGACTTCCCTATTAGAACAGGTTGCTCAAAGGGGTCGCCTGTTCTTCCATCAAATATTCTGCTTTTTCCCGGGTACTCGGGTTCAAATACCCATGGATTTTTTGTTTCTTTACTGGCTTCATATAATTCTGAAAACACAAGTTTTCTTGAAGCCTCTTGCTCATATCTCTCATCAAAGGGTGCTATTCTATAATGTTTCTTTAGCAGATCCCCCGCTAATCCGAGCGAGCTTTCAAATATTTGTCCCACATTCATTCGGGAGGGTACTCCTAAGGGATTGAAGACCATATCAACGGGTGTTCCATCTTGCAAATAGGGCATATCTTGCCTAGGCAAAATTTTGGAAATGATCCCTTTATTCCCATGTCTTCCGGCTACTTTATCCCCAACTTTGATTTCACGTTTCTGTAAAATATATACACGAACCATTATGTCGAGCGGGTCCCTTTGGATCCATTTCACATCGATAACGCGCCCTCTTCCACCTATAGGTAATTTCAGAGAAGTTTCTTTTGAAGTGGAAACCTCAAGGCCAAATATGGCCCGTAATAATCCAGCTTCCGCGATATAAGATGATTCGCTCGCTATCTGAGGCGTTAATTTACCTACTAAAATATCACCAGTTTCTACCCAGGATCCCAACCTAACAACTCCATTTCTGTCCAAATTGCGGAGTAAATGTTCTTCTAGATGTGGTATTTCTTTAGTGATTTTTTCAGCGGAGCCCTGGCTTGTCGTATCCGTCTGAATTTCATATTTCCGGATGTGAAAAGAGGTATAAATATCTTCATATACCAAACGTTCGCTAATTAGTACTGCGTCTTCAAAATTGTAACCTTCCCATGGCATATAAGCTACTAATACGTTTTTTCCTAAAGCAAGTTCGCCCCCAATTGTAGCAGCTCCTTCTGCTAAAATTTGTCCTTTTTTAATGGATTTACCCCGTGGAACCCGGGGTTTTTGGTGCATACAAGTATTTTTGTTAGAGCGACGGTGGTTAACTAAAGGAATACTTATAGTCTTCCCACTACTTGATAAAAGTATCTTATGACTATCAGTAGAAATGATCTTTCCCTCGCGTTCGGCTATAATGGAAACCCTCGAATCTAGAGCTGTTTGGCGTTCCAATCCAGTTCCAACAATGCATTTCTCGGACCGAGAAAGCGGAACTGCTTGGCGCTGCATATTAGAACTCATTAAAGCCCGATTCGCATCATTGTGCTCAATAAAAGGAATGAGAGAACCCCCAATAGAAAAATATTGGAAAGGAAAAATACTTCTAACATGAATCTGTTCCCATGCAATAGTCAAGAATTCTTGACGGTATCTAGCCGGAACAACCTGTTCTTCCTGAATACCTTGATTCAAGGACAAAGAATTTCCTGCTGCTATCATATAATATTCATCTCTATTTGGTGATAGATAAACCACCTGTCTCTCTTTTTTTTCTTTTGCTTTCTCAGCAGATATTTCATAAAACGGACTCTCTATGGATCCCCACAAGTGATCAATTCTCGCATGAATTGTTAAGGATCCAGTAAGTCCAACATTGATTCCTTCAGACGTGTCAATTGGACAAATACGCCCATAGTGACTCGGATGAATATCTCGGCTCCGAAAACTTGCGGTTCTCCCCGTCAACCCTCCAGGACCTAAACAACTCACTTTTCGCCCATGAACAGTTTGTGTCAATGGATTCGTTTGATCAAAAACTTGAGATAACGGGTATGTGCCAAAAAAGGTCTCATAAGTAGTTATTAATAAAATTGAAGTTGAAGTTGGAGTTACCAAAGTTTGGGGAGTCGGTTTCGATTGACGTATGAATACTCTACGAATAGTTTTTTGAACTGCATGTTGTAAACGACCAAGAGCCAATCCGAATTGATCTTGTAACAGATCCGCAACCGAACGAATACGTTTATTTTTCAAGTGATTCATATCGTCATCGTCAAGTATACCCGTTCCAAATTTCATTCCAATCAAATGATCCGTAGCGGCCAATACATCTCGTGGTAACAAGAATGTATTGTTCTGAGGAATATCAAGATTAAGTCTCCGATTCATATTTCGTCGACCAATCCTTCCTAATTCACATTTTTGTTGAAAAAATTTCTTTTGTAATTCCTCGCATAAGGACTCCGAAAATACCAGGTCCCCACCTACACAAGCAAATTGTTGATAAAACTCCAAAATAGCTTTTTCTTTTGACTCAATCCTCTTCTTCTCTTTAGCATTCGGGAAAGACAAGAAAATTTCAGGGTAGGAAACATTATCCAGAATTTCTCTTAGATTCGAACCCATAGCTGATGATAGAACTAGAATAGATATCTTTTGTTTTCTACTCACGCGAGCCCATATCCTTTCTTTTTTATCAATTGCTAATTCCGATCTCCCCCCCCAATCTGATATTATAGTGCCAGTGTAGATAGAAATTCCCTTATGATCTAATTCCGAGCGGTAGTAAATACCAGGACTTAGCAATATTTGATTGATCACAATTCGGTATATTCCATTTATAATAAAGGTTCCTAAGGAATTCATTATAGGAATGTTTCCGATAGAAATGGTTTGCTTTTGCACATCGAAACCAAAAATTAATCTCGCAGATACATATAATTCGGAAGAATAGGTGAGTGATTCATACACAGCATCTCTTTCTTTTATCGAGGGTTCTAGCAGTTGATATCCTTTCGCAAATAATTGAAATGCAATTTCGTGATCTGGATCTTTAATTGTTGGAAACTTGTCAAGTTCTTCTGCCAAGGCTTGATTAATGAACCTACAAAATCCCTCGAATTGGATCTGACTAAATCCGGGTATTGTGGACATTCCCTCGTTTCCATTCCGGAGCATCTTAATCTTAAGTTTCCTGTTTATCAAAGAAAAATTCCATTATCAGCTCACTCTTCATCAATCCCTATGGATCGATCTAGCAATCATGGAATCTATATTCTGTTTACTGAATCACATGAAATTCTAGGGAACTCCACATACGTATTTCATATATGTATTTCATACATATGAATAGAGACCATTTGGACGAAAGTTCGAGTTTGCCAGGGGTACAAATGAAATGAAAATGAATTGATAAAACATTCCTACAAAAAAAATTCTGCCACTTATACTTTATGTTATGATATTCTAATCAGATTGGATGGCAAAGATTTCTCATTTTATCTCCTTTCTATGAATGTAATAAAGCCGTAATATAATATACTAGAAAGTTTGACTTTACTTCGATTTAGAATAGCGTGCTTACTTTAATTTCTCAAAATAATTTGAGGGTTCTTTTTTATTTCGGATCGGAGTAGTATAATTGCTAGAAAATTCAGTATTTCATTGTGGAATTCTAAAATAAAGTAAGTCCCTTTTTTAAGTACATGCCAATCTAGTTATCCACCTCTCCCCATATCCATGCTTTTCTTTTATCGTAATTTCACTTGGGTACGCCAAGATAGTCAGGTTATACTCTATATCAGAGCAAATTTCCTTTTTTTATTCAAGATATTTAATTTAATACTTTGAAAAATTAAAGCATGATTCCCCATAGAGATATGTACATAAAGGGGATCTTTGGATAATAATGCTGTTCGGACCTAAAGTTTACCTATACACGGATTAAGCATAAAGCCATAATATTTTATTATGCCATTGAAGGGGGGGGAGATAATACCGATTTAAGAGTAGTTCACTACTGCAATAAAAAAAAGAGAATTCTAGTTAACGGTTCCAATTTATTCTGAATTTTGCAGCCTGTGAATAGAAATCCACTTTTTCTTCTTTTTCATCTCAATAGAAAGAAATGGGAAGTTTTATTGTGTTAACAATGTATGTTTTAAGATAGAATCTATCGAGGAGAATAATAGAAACTGGATCAAAAAAAGCAGGAATAGATTTTTTGAAAAAGATTGGAAAAAAGTAAGTAGAATTATATTCAAAATAAAAGGGGCTTTTCGTAAGAAAACGTGGATGAATACTTGCTGTTTTCTAGATTTTTGATCGGATTTTTTGGCGGCATGGCCAAGCGGTAAGGCAGGGGACTGCAAATCCTTTATCCCCAGTTCAAATCTGGGTGCCGCCTGATCAATAAAATACTTAGGTTTTTTTTATAGTGCTGATCGAATTCGATAAATTTTTACTTCGCATAAGTTCGGGCAAGAGAGTAACTGGGCCTGCCGATACTGGGTTTAGAGAAACCATACCATAGTTCTATCCTCAAACTAGGGTTAGGGTTTGTTTTGACGGTAGTGGCCAAAATGGTTATCAATAGGGGTGAGGTAGTGTTTCCTTATTCTTTTATTATATGAATTTGAATTGGTTCTTAATTGAGATTCGATTTGATAATTTTAAAATACGAGGATAAGATGTCAGAAATCTTGGTATCCAAAGAAAGGTCCCTAAGGGGCATTCTTTTTTTTTTTCAATCTAAGATTCAAGAAGGGACTCCACGAAAGAATATCAAGACTTACTAATTATTATACATTTTTTTATCGTACATCTTATGTTACCTACATACACTAAAGTAAGGACTACTTAATTCTAACGAGAATCAGATTAAATAGGTCGATCAAAAATCAATTTAGGAGTTGTATTATGGATAAAATCTCTTCATTCTTTCATAGAATGATACAAAGCAAGGCTGCAGGGTTTAGGTCAAAAATAAACATTAGGTAAGGTAGGTATCCAATAAATATTTATCTATCGATAATTTTATGGTATATTCGGGCGTCCTTTGCTTAAAAAAAAAAAAAAGAGTAACAAAAGGAATAAAAAATCTTCCTATTCCCGCTTCTTCTATTCAGGACATCATTCCCGTACTCTTTCTTTTTTAAGGAAAAAAGGGCTATAGTATCTCGTATTTTTAATGCTCTCTAATTCTACCAGAATTCCTATAAGAATTTGTTAGGAGTAAATTCCTTGAACTGATTGATCCATGGCCTTAGGGCGGAATCCCTTTTTGACTCTGTACCCTTGATTCCACTATGATTATTGATCAATAGTAGAATAATCCCTTCATAGAAATAGGAGACATAATTTAGATGGATATAGTAAGTCTCGCTTGGGCTGCTTTAATGGTAGTCTTTACATTTTCTCTTTCACTAGTAGTATGGGGAAGGAGTGGACTCTAGGGATACTACTAATTGATTAAGTAATCAAATTGTTGTATCAATTCTTTTCTTTAATGGATCATTTTGCATTAATCATTTTGTCAAACGTTATTCTTTAATCTTTTTCTTTAGTTTTGTTTCACTCCTGTAAGAAACTCTTGTATTGTAAGTTGTAATGTAAGAAAGAGCCATTATACCAATTCAGAATTTCTACTAGAAATGACGAATGGTTAAAAAAAGTTCTATACATAAGAAAATTAGACTTTCTTCCACGGAACTATTCACGGCATATCACACATTTTCCATTTCCTTTTACTTTTTACTATAGTCTATTCTTCATATTATTTTTCTTTCCTTCCATGGATTCTTTGGTCAAGAATTGTCTTAGATTTTTTTATTTTGACCTGATTGAAATTAAGTGGATGCAATGAAAAAAGAAATTGAATTAGACTACTTAACTATTTCAATCTACTAATCTATTCTATGTAGATTCAAAGATAATATAATAGAAAGAATCTAAAGTGTCGTAGAAAAAACTATATGTAGTTCTTTCTACCACACTTTAAGATTCCAACCAGATCCTTTCATTTAAGACTTGGATTTTTTTTATTTAATCCCTTTTTAATTTCTTCAATGATTAATTGGAATTCCAATTAATTATTTTGGCTGACTGTTTTTACATAAATAATAAGTAAAAAAGAAGTAGGAACTAGAATGAACAGTGCAGTAGCAATAAATGCGAGAATATTGACTTCCATAACCTCTTTATTTTTTATTTTCACAATAACTCGGGATGTAATCCCATGGAGAGGAAAAAGGGGTATCTTGTAAATTCAAGGGTAGGGCTTGCATTCTGATAATACTGAATCAATTCAATATTATGAATATCGGATCTATCAAATCAATTCATGGATGAGAGTTATATTTCACGGATGAGAGTTATATAGTATAACATAGGAAGATCCTCTATCCACACTAAGACCAAAATGGGTTTTTTGATTGGATTAGGAATTCCCTCTTTTTTAATCCTTTTCTACTTTTTCTTTTCTATATCTCTAACCCACGAGCTTTCTTAATCTTATACTTTCTTAATCTTATACAATTTCCCTTCCTTTTTCTTATAGTTATACATACAATTATGTATGTATTATATGACCAACTTTCACTTTCTATGGGTCACATAGACATCCAAATAAGCAGTAGAAGTGAGATGGGGAAAAGAGGTCTGAAATAAAAAGGGAATACGATTTATGTATGGATTCCGGTAAAATACCGGTACTCTATTCCATAAGAGTGGAATAGGAAATTAAGATGAGGATGGTATCATCATAAAGAAAGATAGAGTAATATAATATCCTAAATTCTACTAATCCACATATCGTATGTGTGTCTTTCTTTATCGATTGGGAGTAGTGAAAAAAAAATTCCTATATGCCCTCCCTCCCTCTTTAATGAGAGATGCAAAATAAAAAAGTGAAGTAAGGGTGCCCTGTGGGTATTTGATCTTGCTCCCTGCCCCTTTTTTTCATGGAAAAAGGAAATATCAATTTCTCCATTCATTGAACCCTAGTTCGGGACTGACGGGGCTCGAACCCGCAGCTTCCGCCTTGACAGGGCGGTGCTCTGACCAATTGAACTACAATCCCCGCGGGGTGTATGGCATACCCATTCTTAAATAGAACCATATGAAGATTCGATTCGTCTTTCGTACTCTAAGAAATAGACGAATCATATACTACATACCCACATATTATATTATACGTGGGTATAGTGAGAGTGACATAACTAGTATGTCGTGATTTTTTATCACTAAAAATGGATAATAATCCAGCCTTCAATAAGAAAAACTCTTTTGTTTGTAAGAAAGGAATGAGAGAGATATGGATTAGAAAAAAAAATTTCCCTTTTTTCTTTATCTTTTATTTCTATAGATCAGACATTTTATTTTATGGAAGAAAAACAAAAGGATTTAGTTCATACTCACGAAGCCCTAGATTTTTGGTTTGGGCCGAGCTGGATTTGAACCAGCGTAGACATTGTCAACGAATTTACAGTCCGTCCCCATTAACCACTCGGGCATCGACCCAGGAAGAATTTATTCTAGGGTTTTTGCTAATCTATGATTAACCTCCTTTCATAATACTCCCTACCCCCAGGGGAAGTCGAATCCCCGCTGCCTCCTTGAAAGAGAGATGTCCTGAACCACTAGACGATAGGGGCATCACTAGACGATAGGGCCATATACAACCGCTCGTGATTATACTATAATCATAGTATGAGCAGTTTTTTGGAATTGTCAATATACTCGAAAAGTATAAATAGATCCAAAGCAAAGAGTTTTTCCAACTTTTCTGTTATGTTTTCATCTAGGATTTTTTTTAGTTGATCGTTATAGATTAATTCTCCGTGCTTCATTTAGTGTTCATACCAAAAATGCATCCATCCCGCACTAAGTCATAAAATTCTCTAAAAATATAGAGAAAGTTTCAAAAACAAAGAAAAAAAGTGAATCAATTTAGTAGAAAAGTACTCTATCAGATTCGAACCAACGACTTACGTCTTAGCACGAGATTACTCTACCACTAATTTAAAAAGCCCTTTATCGGATTTGAACCGATGACTTATGCCTTACCATGGCATTACTCTACCACTGAGTTAAAAGGGCTTTTTATTTAATTCAAAAATTAGCCACTTGGATTTCCCATTATGGGTCTACTGCATAATGTACATATTATATATATAATATATAGAGATAGAGAGAGAGACATTATGTAGAGATTGTATATGTATATATCGATATCTTGAGAGCTCAAAATAAAATTAATAAAAAAAAACATACCCTACATAACATATCCAACTCTTCTTGGTTCAGGGTTTTCCGTTTCCGAAGACTAGTAAAATAGGCGGATTCTGGAACCCCAAGGATTCAACGGTATATGGATATGGAAAATATAAGATTTCCGATCCTAGCGGGAAAAGGCGGGGAACAGATACCCAATAGGATATAGGATCCTTGGGAGGAACTTTTGGTAATGGCCTTGATCCTCTATGCTATTTTTTATGTGTTCTTAGTTCTATTGAACTTTTTGCATTCTTTTAAACAAGAATCTAATAAACTAGAATTGAGTCAGTGGAAAAAAGGAGAGAGAGGAAAGTGTTAAATGGAGAGAGTCGACTAATCAGAGACTTTTAGGATCTTCTTTACATCAGGTAAATCTGTCGGCCCTGTCCGTTTTTTTCTTTAAGTTACGACTCTTTGCTGCTTACTTCTATCAAGCCATAGGGAAAGTCTATGATGAATTTGGAAAACTCATCTCACTCTTACTCTATGGCTCGGACTTAATGGGGGAAGAAAACATCTTCCATAATTTCTTTTTTGTTCAATTCTGGACAAAAAAGAAAAGGAAAAAAGGAATTTATAGGGACAGTGTTACCCCCTATATCCCCTAGTTTATATTGTAGGAATAATAAAACAATTTAGCAGTCTGACACACTTACGTCCTTGCAAAGTAAATAATTATTATTGTAGTCGTAACCGTAGAATAGGATCCTAATCAAAATAAATACATTTGGTTCAGGCGCTATTAGCATGGTAAGAAAAGATTTTTTTTACAGACCAGAGGGGCTATCTAAATCCTAAAGTAAAGGCGAGCGATCGAAGTAGAAGTACCAACGGCTCAGTGTCATGAACCTTCTCCATCTGATTCAATAAGGGGGAATTAGCCTTCTTGTCAAATGGCTATCCTTGACAAAGGGTACCATTTATACCATAATCTACAATGTAGCGGGTATAGTTTAGTGGTAAAAGTGTGATTCGTTCTATTAATAACTGAATTTGAAATGATATACTTAAGGCATCCTTAAGTTTTTTATTTTTATATTCCGATGAAAACTTTAGTTCTTATAAAGGATTAAATCCTTTTCCTCTCAATAGCATATTGAGGAAGAATATACATTCTGGCGATTTGTATCCAAAGACTAATTTAAATTGCATCCAAAATAAAAATAGGATTATGAGTACAGAGTCGCGAAGCATAATTTTGCATTGGATTAAGTATTCCAATTTTGAAAATATGAGTAAAGGATCTATGGATGAAGATACAAAAAAGTTGATTTCCAATCGTAACTAAATCTTCTTAAAATAAGGAATAAGGAAGCCAAATAGCTAAAAAACGATAGTTTTGGTTTACTAGAACCATCCGCATATTGTTTCAGCTCGGTGGAAACCCAATTCTTTTCCTCAGGATCTCTTGAATGAAATTAGGGAACGAAGTAAGTAGATTAGATGAATTTAGATAGAATTTCTATCTCCTACTCTATAAGGATCATCTAGAAAGCGGAGAGCTTTGGTTCCATTCAAATAGAAAAGCTGACATAGATGTTAAGTGGTGAGAATATCCATAAAGGAGCCGAATGAAATCAAAATTTCATGTTCGGTTTTGAATTAGAGACGTTAAAAATAATCAACCAACGTCGACTATAACCCCTAGCCTTCCAAGCTAACGATGCGGGTTCGATTCCCGCTACCCGCTCCATTCTGTATAAAAGGAGTATTCTATTTGTCTAGACATGTTAGAGGCTTGTATTCAAGCCTTTTTTGTCCACCAGTTTCTGGTACTCCAGAGCGGAGTAGAGCAGTTTGGTAGCTCACGAGGCTCATAACCTTGAGGTCACGGGTTCGATTCCCGTCTCCGCACTTAGCAGTCTGTATAAAAGGACTATTCTATTTCTCTAGATATGTATGGTAGAGGGGCGTATCCAACCCTTTTTTATTCATTAGTTCCCGGCCCTAGAGGGCAAAATTGAGCAGTTTGCGAAGTCACTTGCCTTCAAAAAAAGAAGGCGCAAGGCCTCTCCCTACCCTGCAGAAAATAAAAATGAAACGAAAGGGACAGTCTACCTCTCCCTTCCCTTTAAAAAAAGTTTGCCCGTTGTTTGTCTCAGTTAATACCCAATTTTTGGAGCTCTGTTGGCGAGTTCTATTTCTGCCTCTGGAGCGCCCTCTTTTTTTGAGTGGGATGCAAAGGAAGGGTAAGATAGTAAGGGATACGGCACTAGACTAACACCTAATTAATACTTAATTTAATATAAGTAGTTAAACAGTTAACTAGACTAAACTTTTTATCATAGTACTTTGATAAATTAAGCGGGCGAGCGGCGGGAATCGAACCCGTATCTTCTCCTTGGCAAGGAGATATTTTACCATTGAACTACGCTCGCTACGGTATATATTTTATAGCGTATATCCGCCTGGGTCGACCTTCTATGTCTGGGTCGACCGTTTCATTTCATTTTCTATTATATTAGAGTTTTCCTTTTTTTATTATCTGTCAATGAATATTCTAATGGGAATGGAATTTCATAATACTGAAAGAGAAGAGCTAGCAATTCGGAACGCAAATTGCGTTTTAATACGTCTCACTATTCTAATTTTTTAGAAGAAATGGCCTTTATTATTTCTTTTTTATGGGGTTAATAAATATTAACCAAATTTCATTTAAGAAATGAGAGAATTCAGAATAGCTACGAGAAAGACTAGTCCAATCCATAATGATGTACCGGAAAATACAACATTTTTATTATTTGACCAACCATCAGGAGAAGCAAATACAAGGGGTACACTAATTACTAAGACTGAGGAAGTCGCAATTAATGCAAAAACAGCTAATTGGAAAGCAATAGTCATATTTCTAATCCTCCAAGCTACCATCAAATAAAGTTGACTACATATTTGATCCCTCACTTAAACCAAAATTGTAAAAAAATACAAGAAGTAGGAGGGGTTTAATCATGAATCCATTGATTCTTCTCTTTAATTCAAATTTATTACTTAAACCGCTTTTTTATTTGGATATGGGGGTGAGAAGAGATTATTTACTCTTTATTTCACAAGCGGGTATAGCGGATCCTGTATCCGTGTATACAGTATACAGAGATATATCGAAAAGGAACTTGTATCTGATATCTTTCTAGAGGCTAATAAATCTTTTTATTTTTTATATGGCTATGTTCTATTTGTAGGAGTAAAATAAGGATTAGGCTGTGGAGAGATGGCTGAGTGGTTGATAGCTCCGGTCTTGAAAACCGGTATAGTTCTAGGAACTATCGAGGGTTCGAATCCCTCTCTCTCCTTTTGCTTATTGAATACGTTTGTTTCTTTCATTTTTATTTATTTTTTTTTTCTGTCCCTTATCTTTCTTTCATAAAAAGGAATGAATGGCTCGGCTAGATGGAATAACCGAGCCAGAACAGAAAAAAAGTAGAACAGGTATAAATAAGAAAATCTTAGTTAAGAGGGTTCATGTAAAGAACAGGTTCCAAATCACGATCGATTCCCTTTTCAAAACCTGCTGCAGCAGCTCGGGCTCTTCCTGCATGCCATAAATGGCCCACAAAAAAGAAGAATCCTAGAACAAAATGAGAAGTTGATAACCAACTTCTAGGAGAGACATAATTAACTGCATTGATCTCGGTAGCTACGCCACCCACGGAATTTAAAGAGCCTAAAGGAGCGTGGGTCATATATTCTGCTGAGCGTCGTTCTTGCCAAGGTTGTATGTCTTTTTTCAACCTACTCAAGTCCAAACCGTTGGGGCCCCTTAGAGGTTCTAACCATGGAGCACGAAGGTCCCAAAAACGCATAGTTTCCCCTCCAAAGATAACCTCCCCAGTTGGGGAACGCATTAGATATTTACCTAAACCTGTGGGTCCTTGAGCGGATCCCACATTAGCTCCAAGACGCTGGTCTCTAACTAGAAAAGTAAATGCTTGAGCTTGAGAAGCTTCTGGCCCGGTGGGTCCATAAAACTCACTCGGATAAGCTGTATTATTGAACCATACAAAACAACAAGCGATAAAACCAAAGACAGATAAAGCAGCTAAACTATAAGACAAGTAAGCTTCTCCAGACCATACAAATGCACGGCGAGCCCATGCGAAGGGTTTGGTTAAAATATGCCAAATTCCGCCAAATACACAAATAAAACCCAACCATACATGCCCACCAATTATATCTTCTAAATCATCTACACTAACAATCCACCCTTCTCCACCAAAAGGAGATTTTAGTAAATAACCAAATATAACACTGGGACTAAGGGTCAAATTGGTAATTTTTCTTACATCTCCCCCCCCAGGGGCCCAGGTATCATATACACCGCCAAAATAAAGAGCCTTGAGTACTAGAAGAAAAGCACCTAGACCTAACAAAATTAAGTGAATACCCAAAATTGTAGTCATTTTATTTCTATCTTTCCAGACATAACCAAAGAATGGAAAAGATTCCTCAAGAGTCTCGGGTCCCAGAAGCGCGTGATAAATGCCACCGAAGCCTAAGACTGCGGAGGAAATTAGGTGAAGTACGCCAGATACAAAGTACGGAAAAGTATCTAGAACTTCCCCCCCTGGCCCTACTCCCCAACCTAGAGTAGCTAAGTGTGGAAGTAAAATCAACCCTTGTTCATACATGGGCTTTTCTGGTACGAAATGGGCCACTTCAAATAGGTTCATTGCTCCGGCCCAGAATACGATTAATCCGGCATGAGCTACATGAGCTCCAAGCAGTTTACCGGACAAATTGATAAGTCTGGCATTCCCAGCCCACCAAGCAAAGCCGGTGGTTTCTTGGTCACGACCAGCTAAAACGAAAGTTCCATTAAAGAGCGTTTCCACGTGGTAGAACCTCCTCAGGGAATATAAGATTTTCATGAGGCTGATCCTGAGCTGCCATCCACGCACGAATACCCTCGTTTAAAAGAATATTTTTGGTGTAGAAAGTCTCAAATTCAGGATCTTCCGCTGCACGGATTTCCTGGGAAACAAAGTCATAGGCACGTAAGTTCAGAGCCAAGCCAACTACGCCAATAGCACTCATCCATAAACCGGTGACGGGTACAAATAGCATAAAGAAATGTAACCAACGTTTATTGGAAAAAGCAACACCAAAGATTTGGGACCAAAAGCGGTTAGCAGTGACCATTGAATAAGTTTCTTCAGCTTGAGTTGGGTTAAAAGCACGGAAGGTATTTGCACCATCACCGTCCTCAAATAGAGTGTTTTCTACGGTCGCTCCATGAATAGCGCATAGCAGAGCCGCACCTAATACTCCGGCAACTCCCATCATATGAAATGGGTTCAACGTCCAATTATGAAATCCTTGGAAGAAAAGGATGAATCGAAATATCGCTGCTACGCCAAAACTCGGCGCAAAGAACCAACCAGATTGCCCCAGTGGATAAATAAGGAATACAGAAACAAAAACAGCAATTGGACCAGAGAATGAGATTGCATTATAAGGCCGCAATTGAACAGACCGAGCAAGTTCAAATTGGCGTAACATGAAACCTATTAGTGCAAAAGCCCCGTGGAGAGCTACAAAAGTCCATAGACCGCCTAATTGACACCAACGAGTAAAATCTCCTTGTGCTTCGGGCCCCCATAGTAGCAACAAAGAGTGTGCTAAACTATTGGCAGGGGTAGAAACTGCTGCGGTTAAGAAATTACAACCTTCCAAATAGGAACTAGCCAATCCATGGGTATACCAAGAAGTTACAAAAGTTGTCCCTGTAAACCAACCCCCTAAAGCGAAATAAGCACAAGGAAAGAGCAATAGGCCAGACCATCCTACAAAAACGAAACGGTCCCTTCGTAACCAGTCATCCATAGTATCAAATAGATCATTTTCTTCTTTAGGAATTCTACCAAGGGCTATAGTCATAGTGATCCTCCTATTCAATTACTTCAACCATTTCCGAGCACCTCATATCACTTTCCAAGGCATATGATAGTTTTATTATCTGTGGACGATTTCTTTCTCGTTCAATGCCCTTTTTCAATGGTCTCGAAGAGAGAAATTTCCCATTTTTATCTATGGAGTCACAGTCACAACCGAGGTCGTGGTAAATCCATGAATTTGATTCGATTTGTTTTTCTTATACTATTTATTTGTTTTTCTTATACTATAGAAATAGAAATAAATTGTTTTTCTTATACTATAGAAAGAAATAAACCTTTGAATTCAGCATTATTCCAAGACTCCTATTTCAAAGTCTATCTTTTAAGGGAAAAATGCAAATAAAAGTAACCCTTCTTTTCCCATTCCCTCTCTATTGCATGGGTGGAAGAACTAAAATAATAGAGGATTCTGAAAAAAAAAAATGGACCTTCGAAATCCAATTTTATGTGTAGCGCAAAGGAGTTGCGATTTCTTCTTATTCCTATAGAACATCTAGTAACAAGAATATGAAATCGTAAATAGCGAAAAATTCTTGTCTTGCGCGGTCTAAGTCTAAGGAAATAAAAAAAATTCGCTTATACAATTTCATCTACATCGAATTTATATATCAGAATAGCGGATAGAGGCATCATTAAAGGAGTCAGGTCTACTTACTTTATGCTTCTTTCCAATTTTATGGTGGATTTGATAAGAACCCTTTTTGCTTTCTTGATAAATAATCGACAAAAAAAGCGTTTTTTTTATATAACCTGCTTGTTTTATTATAATTATAACAAGTCCTATATGGAAATGCCCGCTAAAGAGAAAATCTATTTGATTGTCTCTCGGCCAATATCGATTTTTAGAAAGAAAAAACAAGAATTTTCTTCTTTTTTTATTAACATTAAGAAAAAAGAATATAATTAAAATGGAATTGGCAATATAATTTTTATAGACTTTTGAAAGAAAAAAAAGGGGTTTTTTGCAACCGTTATTTCTTATTTCTTGCCTATATCATATCACGGAAACCTTTCGCTTTGGAACGTGGAGAGATGGCTGAGTGGACTAAAGCGGCGGATTGCTAATCCGTTGTACAATTTTTTTGTACCGAGGGTTCGAATCCCTCTCTTTCCGCTCCCTTGGATCATTTGGGACTTTCGAATTGGAAAGAATTCTGACCCCCGGATTTTCTCATAGATAAATGTACGAAACAAATCCAATAAGAAAAAAAAAAACTGAATTTTTACTCCTCGCGTCCAGGATTCCGTCCTGGGTCATTAGATAAGAATCCAAAGATAAAGAGTGAAACAAAGAATATCACTACTGTATAAACAAAAAGTTTGAGAGTAAGCATTACATAATCTCCAAGATTTTTTTTTAAGGAATAGATTACCAGTTTTTCCTTACCACACGGATCCACTAGGATGGTTTTTTTTTATACCTAAAAATGCAAAAAAGAATTCTTGAAAAAAATTGCAAGAATTCTTTTATAATAAGCACTCTTATCAATAGCAAAAATAGGGTTAGGTGGTTAGGTATTGTGTAGGTACCTTTAGGTACCTGCTCAACCTAGGTGCAGGGGAGTAGAAAGGCTGATCCAAATTTATTGCTGTAGCTACCCATTCAATGTAGAAGAATTTAAATTTTAGAATCGAAGGTTCATAATATAAAAATATAAAACTTCTCGGCTTTTACCCATTTTAAAATTTTTTTGGAATGAACACATCATTCAATTTGGCATACAGAGTACTAAAGATTTCATCGAAAACTTACAGCAGCTTGCCAAACAAAGGCTAATAGAAAAAAGAATAGAGGTATAACAGGCATAATATCCACGATTGGATTGAAAATAGCATAAGCTTCGGGTAATTTGGCAAAGAAAAAACTAGTAGGATAAAGAACAGAATTAAAACAGATACAGGTTAAACTAAGTATATTAGGCATAACAAGCATTTCATTCTTGTAGAGTAAATAATTGGATTTTTCTTGAGTTATTTTTTTAAGGGAAAGAAGGAAAAGGCAGATTCAAAATCTTTTTTCTTCGGACTTTCCCAAACACAAAATACCTCCTTGTATTCGCACTCTCAAATGAGAGTGGAATAAATTCGACTTTCATATAATATCTTAATAGAATTCCATGTAATGATCAATGCATTTTTTTGATTCTATATTATCCGCATGTGTAGAATACTAGCAAGAGAATATCCCTCCTTTTTTATGTAATTGAAATGGTATTGACGAATAACAAATAAACATACTAGTGTTTATTAGTGTCGCATAAAACCCGAAATGGGGCGTGGCCAAGTGGTAAGGCAGCGGGTTTTGGTCCCGTTACTCGGAGGTTCGAATCCTTCCGTCCCAGATTGTTTCTGATGAAACAAACGGTGAAATCATATAGTATTCCGTACGAGACAAAAGTTTATTAAAGAGAATAATGATATCTTATTCTTTCTCAGAAAACATAATAAAGTCTTAAGTCCAGTCAAATTGACTATCTTTATTTTCATGAAAAAATGGGATCTATCAAGCACATTCAGGATATGCCTCTACTATAAAATCACTTAGTCATATTTTTTTCTTCCTTTTGGTATTCGAGTTGAAGAAGTACGAGAATTCTATAACTACCAAAAACTTTCAATCTTTTCATTGGAATAGTTTATTTAGTTATTATAGTTAATTGTTTTTGGTACTGAAAAAATATATTACTACTAGAATTCTAATTCTAGTAATTAAATTAATTAAACTTTTTTGGAGGTTGATAGTTTATTTATTGAGGAAGAGTCAATCCTTCTTTTCTCACTTCAAGATTGATCATCTCGAGCCATCCGTTGAGGGTGGAAATTTAAGAATAAATAAGTTTTAAGCAAACTTGTTTAGTCGTCTTTTTCAAACTATGTTTCATTCATATGATAGAATTTTAATATGGGTTTAAATAAATTGGATCTTGGCGGAGGCTTCCCGGATAAATACTTACTTTCTTTTATCCATATTGCTCCATAGATAGCAAGTTTTAATTAGTATAAAAAAACTAAACCAATGACTATTCATGATTCCATCCATATTGGATCAATTCTCTATACCACTTTGCAATGAAAAGAGGAATGTTTGTTATGGTAAAACTTCGTTTAAAACGATGTGGTAGAAAGCAACGTGCGACTTGAAGGACATGATCGATTGTGGATTTTGCTATCCATCATTTTCCATAGTAATGAAAATGCTCTTGGCTCGACATAGCCTGTTCTATTCGTTCCGAACCAAATTTGCGCTGGGTTTAAGTAACATAGTACACGATGGAGCTCGAGAGGACAGAATTTTTTTTATCAAGGGAAAGAATCTAGGGTTAGTGAAAACTAATAAATTAGGCCAACTTTGTCAGTCTATCCTTAATATAGAAATAAATCGAAAGGTTAAAATAAGAAGAAAGTCCAATAAAAGTATATCAGAATCAATCCCTCTTATTAGATTTCTATAGAAGAGATAAATGCTTTATCGAAGGAAATAAGAAAAAAGGGTATGTTGCTACTCTTTTGAAAGAAAAAAATAGGAATTCCCGAAGTAATGTCTAAACCCAAGGATTTCACAAATCAAAGATAAAGGATTCCAGAACAAGTAAACACAATTTTCAATTGTCTCAACAACAGAGTTGGATTAGAATAAGGAATAAAAGTCAATTCGTTCGAAATGAGACAAAGAAAAGAGTTTAAAGACGACTCAAAAATTTTGGAAGGATTTTGCCTTCGAAGTTTGTCAGGCAAAATTAGCCCACTTGAGTCATGAGTATAAATGAAATTTGTTTTTTCTGTAAGGAAATTAATGCACGTCATAGTCTAATTTCTATTATTATCGACAGAAATTCGAATCATTTTCTCGAGCCGTATGAGGAGAAAACCTCATATACGTTTCTAGGGGGGGGCGTTGTTTATCTACATCTATCCCAATAAGCTGTCTATCGAATCGTTGCAATTGATGTTCGATCTCGAAGAGAAGGAAGAGATCTTCAAAAAGTAGGTTTTTATGATCCGATAAAGAATCAAACTTGTTTAAATGTTCCAGCTATTCTCTATTTCCTTGAAAAGGGTGCTCAACCAACAAGAACTGTTTATGATATTTTAAGGAAGGCAGAATTCTTTAAAGAAAAAGAAAGAACTTTGAGTTAATTGAAGAACTAAATGAATCAAAAAATAGGATAGGAGAAGATTATTAGTATTCCTAGTTGTCTAATTATTTAGACACAATTTACCTCTTTTTTAATCCTATTTGGATTTATATTATATCGTGCCAATCCAACATAAGCCCCTATTTTATTTACTTTTTCTATCTAATTTGTTTTCTTACCATTGTATTTCCATTGACAAAGGTCTATTGAACAAATAGAATTTGTAGATAGATGGGTCTCTTTATCCTCACTCCATATTCAATTTTTCCGCCTACACTTCGCTCAAATGATAAGGGTGTTCCTCTTGCATGTATTCTCATACAATATAATATATATTTTTTATAATATATATTTTTTGTTAATAAAAATCGCTAAAAATAAGGAGAATTTGGCCATCGTGATTAGGGTCGCTCTTTTTTTAACTTTACTTTAGTGGAATTTCACCGGACCTGTTCGTTTTGGCATTTGAGTGTTTTTCATGGTCGATAAAAAAAATCTTTTGATGTCTTGCTAGTTCAATGTTTTGACAGAAGCGCGCGGTGTAATTCCATTGATTTTTGGATTTCGATCGTATCTAAGATCCTTTTTTTATCTGGGTTGCTAACTCAATGGTAGAGTACTCGGCTTTTAAGTGCGACTATGATCTTTTACACATTTGGATGAAACAACAAATTCGTCCAGACTCTTGGTAGAGTCTAGAAGACCACGACTGATCCTCAAAGGTAATGAATGGAAAAAATAGCATGTCGTAATAAAATCAATCTTTTTTGAATGGAATCCAAAATTACGATTTTCTGGGTCTAATGAATAAATGGATAGAGCCTGGCTCCAATTCTGGTAAAATAAAAAGCAACGAGCTGAACTTCCTAATTGGAATGATTCCCCGCTCTAATTAGACGTTAAAAATAGATTAGTGCCGGATGCGGGGAAAGGTTGGGTTTTCCTATGAGTGGACCCTTTATTTTTTCTTTTTTTTTTTAGAAATCCTAATTATTCTTGATTATGGATTGAATAAGGGATGTTATGGATTGAATGTGTAAAAGAAGCAGTATATTGATAAAGAGGCTGTATTCCAAAGTCAAAAGAGCGATTGGCCTGCAAAAATAAAAAACTTGTTCTGTTCTTTTTTTTTAATTAGAACAAACATAAACTAATTGGGTAGAAAAGGAGCAGAAAAAGATCTGTGGATTAGACTCCCTTTCTTTCCAGGGTTTGTATTAAAAATGCAACACCCTGTTCTGACCATATTGCACTATGTATCATCATTCGATAAACCGAGAAATGCTTCTTCTCTCTGATTCAAGTAGAAATACAAATGGAAAAATTCGAAGGGTATTCAGAAAAACATAAATCTCGTCAACAATACTTTGTCTACCCACTTCTCTTTCAGGAATATATTTATGCATTTGCCCACCATTATGGATTAAATGGTTCTGAACCTGTGGAAATAGTTGTTAGTTGTAATAACAAGAAATTTAGTTCACTACTTGTGAAACGTTTAATTATTCGAATGTATCAGCAGAATTTTTTGGATAACTCGGTTAATCATCCTAACCAAGATCGATTATTGGATTACAAAAATTATTTTTATTCTGAGTTTTATTCTCAGATTCTATCTGAAGGGTTTGCGATCGTTGTGGAAATCCCATTCTCGCTACGGGAATTTTTTTGTCTGAAAGAAAAAGAAATACCAAAGTTTCAGAATTTACGCTCTATTCATTCAATATTTCCCTTTTTAGAAGACAAATTTTTGCATTTGGATTATCTATCACATATAGAAATACCCTATCCTATCCATTTGGAAATCCTGGTTCAACTCCTTCAATACCGTATCCAAGATGTTCCATCTTTGCATTTATTGCGATTCTTTCTCAACTATTATTCGAATTGGAATAGTTTTATTACTTCAATGAAATCCATTTTTTTTTTTCAAAAAGAAAATAAAAGACTATTTCAATTCCTATATAACTCTTATGTATCAGAATATGAATTTTTTTTGTTGTTTCTTCGTAAACAATCTTCTTGCTTACCATTAGCATCTTCTGGAACTTTTCTGGAACGAATCCACTTTTCTAGGAAGATGGAACATTTTGGGATAATGTACCCTGGTTTTTCTCGGAAAACCCTATGGTTCTTTATGGATCCTCTTATGCATTATGTTCGATATCAAGGAAAGGCAATTCTTGCATCAAAAGGCACTTTTTTTTTGAAGAAGAAATGGAAATGCTACCTTATCAATTTCTGGCAATATTATTTCTGTTTTTGGACTCAGCCGCGAAGAATCCATATAAACCAATTAGCAAACTCTTGCTTCGATTTTATGGGGTACCTTTCAAGTGTACAAAAAAGTTCTTTGTTAGTAAGGAATCAAATGCTGGAGAATTCATTTCTAATAGATACTCGAATGAAAAAATTCGATACCATAGTCCCCGCTACTCTCCTCATAGGATACTTATCAAAAGCTCAATTTTGTACTGGATCGGGGCATCCTATTAGTAAACCCATTTGGACAGATTTATCAGATTGGGATATTCTTGATCGATTTGGTCGGATATGTAGAAATCTTTTTCATTATCATAGTGGATCTTCGAAAAAACGGACTTTGTATCGACTAAAGTATATACTTCGACTTTCATGTGCTAGAACTTTAGCTCGTAAACATAAAAGCACGGTACGAACTTTTATGCAACGATTGGGTTCGGCATTTTTAGAAGAATTTTTTATGGAAAGAAGAGCAAGTTTTTTCTTTGATGTTCACCAAAACAACTCTTTTTTCTTTCTGTGGATCACACACTGAGCGTATTTGGTATTTGGATATTATACGTATCAATGACCTGGTCAACCCTCTTAATTAATCATTAGACGAAATTAAGAAACAGGAAAGGGTTGATAAATGATCAAGAAAAAACTTTTCTATTTTTCATTCTGAAATGTTCTTTTTATTATAATAAAGAGTAGGTGAATCAACTTACTAATTAAAAAAATTAGTAGAACTTCCTCTTTGGAATAGAAATTGGCTATTTCTACATAGGGAAAGTCGTGTGCAATGAAAAATGCAAGCACGATTTGGGGAGGGATTTTTCTCTATTGTAACAAGGAAGAATTATCTACTCCATCCGACTAGTTCCGGGTTCGAGTCCCGGGCAACCCATATAGAAAAGACCCATCAAAGTTTTTCACTTTGACTCACTTCATTTACAAATACAAAATTATTGGTTTGGTTAATTTAGTTATATGGATAGCTAATCTTTGGGCTGACTTGGTTGACATTGGTATATAGTCTATGTTATACTGTTAAATAACAAGCCTTCTATTATCTATATTCTAGTTAATACGTGTGCTTGGGAGTCCTTGCAATTTGAATAAACCAAGATCTTACCATGACTGCAATTTTAGAGAGACGCGAAAGTACAAGCCTGTGGGGTCGCTTCTGCAACTGGATAACTAGCACTGAAAATCGTCTTTACATCGGATGGTTCGGTGTTTTGATGATCCCTACCTTATTGACCGCAACTTCTGTATTTATTATCGCCTTCATCGCTGCCCCTCCAGTAGATATTGATGGTATTCGTGAGCCTGTTTCTGGTTCTTTACTTTATGGAAACAATATTATCTCTGGTGCTATTATCCCTACTTCTGCGGCGATCGGATTGCACTTTTACCCAATTTGGGAAGCTGCATCTGTTGATGAGTGGTTATACAATGGTGGTCCTTATGAGCTAATTGTTCTACACTTCTTACTTGGTGTAGCTTGTTATATGGGTCGTGAGTGGGAACTTAGTTTCCGTCTGGGTATGCGTCCTTGGATTGCTGTTGCATATTCAGCTCCTGTTGCAGCTGCTACTGCTGTTTTCTTGATTTACCCTATTGGTCAAGGAAGCTTTTCTGATGGTATGCCTTTAGGAATCTCTGGTACTTTCAACTTTATGATTGTATTCCAGGCAGAGCACAACATCCTTATGCATCCATTCCACATGTTAGGTGTAGCTGGTGTATTCGGCGGTTCCCTATTCAGTGCTATGCATGGTTCCTTGGTAACCTCTAGTTTGATCAGGGAAACTACTGAAAATGAATCCGCTAATGAGGGTTACAAATTTGGTCAAGAGGAAGAAACTTATAATATTGTGGCTGCTCATGGTTATTTTGGCCGATTAATCTTCCAATATGCTAGTTTCAACAACTCTCGTTCTTTACACTTCTTCTTGGCTGCTTGGCCTGTAGTAGGAATCTGGTTCACTGCTTTAGGTATTAGTACTATGGCTTTCAACCTAAATGGTTTCAATTTCAACCAATCTGTAGTTGATAGTCAAGGTCGCGTTATTAATACTTGGGCTGATATCATCAACCGTGCTAACCTTGGTATGGAAGTAATGCACGAACGTAATGCTCACAACTTCCCTCTAGACTTAGCTGCTGTTGAAGTTCCATCTATTAATGGATAAGGTTTTTCTGCTAACATATAAGAATTTTTGAAGACAGAAATACCCAATATCTTGTTCTAGCAAGATATTGGGTATTTCTGTCTTTATTTTGAATCTTTTTTTCTTCTTAATCTTTCTATTCAGAATTCAGTTAACGACGAGATTTAGTATCCTTTCTTGCATTTTCATAACTCGTGAAATGCCGAGTAGGCACGAATTCCCCCAATTTGCGACCTACCATAGGATTTGTTATGTAAATAGGTATATGTTCCTTTCCATTATGAATCGCGATTGTATGGCCAACCATTGTGGGTAGAATGCTAGATGCCCGGGACCACGTTACTATTGTTTCTTTCTCCTCCTTCATATTGACCTTTTCTATCTTTGCCAATAAATGATGAGCTACAAAAGGATTCGTTTTTTTTCGTGTCACAGCTGATTACTCCTTTTTTCCTTTTTAAAGAGTGGCATTCTATGTCCAATATCTCGATCGAAGTACGGAGGTCAGAATAAATAGAATAATGATCAATGGAAAAAAGAAAAAAATCCTTTAGCTGGATAAGGGGCGGATGTAGCCAAGTGGATCAAGGCAGTGGATTGTGAATCCACCATGCGCGGGTTCAATTCCCGTCGTTCGCCCATCGCATTATTGCAAATTCCAAAAATGCAATTTTCCATATTCCTAGTTACGTATTTACTTACGGCGACGAAGAATAAAACTATCGCTATATTTTTTCCTTTTCCTAGTTCTTCTTCCAAGCGCAGGATAACCCCAAGGGGTTGTGGGTTTTTTTCTACCAATGGGAGCTTTCCCTTCACCGCCCCCATGGGGGTGGTCCACAGGGTTCATAACTACCCCTCTTACTACGGGGCGTTTACCTAGCCAACACTTAGATCCGGCTCTACCCAAACTTTTTTGGTTCACCCCAACATTACCCACTTGTCCGACTGTTGCTAAGCAGTTTTGGGATACTAAACGGACCTCCCCAGATGGTAATCTTAAAGTGGCCGATTTACCCTCTTTTGCAATGAGTTTCGCTACAGCACCTGCTGCTCTAGCTAATTGCCCACCCCTTCCACGTGTGATTTCTATGTTATGCATGGCCGTGCCTAAGGGCATATCGGTTGAAGTAGATTCTTCTTTTCTCTCAAAAAACCCCTTCCCAAACTGTACAAGCTTCTTCCAAAGCATACGGCTTTCTAGATGTATATGACGATCTCTAGACAGATGGATCTTATATGAATCATATGATGAAGTACCACATGAGTGGATATATAGGAAAGGAATCCAAATCTGCCGAATCGCTCATGTTATGATCTTCTACATCCTAGGTCTCTGCGTTCCGTCATCTGGCTTATGTTCTTCATGTAGCATTCAGATCGAATGACTCTATGAAATTACGTCGATACTTCCACATATTATGGGTAACGTAGGAGACATCCCTATTTTCCCCCGGGGGTCTTAATTACCACTGCTTAGCTTTCAATTTGCCTCTGACCATCAAATTAAATGTGAATAACCCGTCCTCCTCTCTTTGAAACAAGGGGCGCTTCCGGTTCTGTGCGTGCTTCAAACAATTTTGTCTTCTCCATATTACCATATCTCTAGAGCCAATAATTTTCTATGAGGAACTACTGAACTCAATCACTTGCTGCCGTTACTCAACAGTTTTCTGTTGAGGTCTATCCCGTAGAGGTAGTCAAATTGGATCAGTGATCGATTTCTAGGTTTCGTCGTAAACCTAATTGGTTACTTCCAATTACGTAAATCAATAGTTCAAACCGCACTCAAAGGTAGGGCATTTCCCATTGATATAGGAACTTTTGTACCAGAAACAATAGTATCTCCAATTATAGCCCCTCTGGGATGTAAAATATATCTCTTCTCACCATCCCCATAGTGTATGAGACAAATGTATGCATTTCGATTAGGGTCGTATTCTATGGTTACGATTCTACCAGATATGTCTTTTTGATTCCGTCGAAAATCTATTTTACGGTATAGGCGCTTATGACCTCCCCCTCTATGCCTTGCGGTAATGATTCCTCTGGAATTACGACCTTTACCACAACGGTGCCGTCCATGGATCAAATTATTTCGTGGATTGGATTTCACTTGCCTGTCTACGGTTCCCTTGCGTGTGCTCGGGATAGGTGTTTTGTATAAATGTTTCGCCGTATTATTAAGTATTCTCCTTTAGTTTTTTTCTCTATCTAGAAGTGGAATAGAATAACCCGGTTGAAGGGTAATGATCATACGTCTGTAATGCATTGTATGGCCCAGAATAGGTCCTATTCTTCTACCTTTTCCAGGTAGTCGATGGCTATTCACAGCTACCACCTTAACACCAAAGAAGAGTTCGACCCAATGCTTTATTTCTGTCTTAGTGAATCCCGATTCGACATTAAAAGTATATTGATTCTTTCCCAATAAACGAAGACTTTTTTCTGTAAATACTGCGTATTTGATTCCATCCATAAATCGACTTTCCCTCCTATGCTCTGAGTTCCAGTATCGATAAGAATTCGAGTTCTTATTGTTCTTATGTTATGGTATGAATATACCATACCAATTCGTTATGTATGGATGATGGATGAGATTCCATGGATAGAGAGCCAGTTCCAATAGACTTATGGAATGTTCCCGTTCGTGTGCATCCAGCAGGAATTGAACCCGCAAATTTACCAATTATGAGTTGGGCGCTTTAACCATTCAGCCATGGATGCTTAACAGGGATCATCGTACATCGTAAATAACCAATTTTCATATAGAAAGACATATCATAGAAAAATGAAATCGAAAATATTCCGAGATGGCAAATATTCGGAGATGACTATGAAAACACCTCTCTGGATCCTCGAATTGAAAGAGAGATTGAGAGGGATCAAGAATCCTAATTCTCGCTATTTGGAATGGATCCAATTCTATTGAGTCTGACTCATAGTGATCATTTCTCTTTAGCAAAGAATGACCTTGGTTATCAAAGGATTGAACAACCGGGATCCATTTACTTATGATACCTAGTTGGCATTGATAACAAGGATCTAATGAATTATGAGTTTAATAGATCCTCTTTAGCAGAAAGACGTATATTCCTTGCTCATTATCAGACAATCACTTATTCCCAAACCTCGTGTGGGACTAATCGTTTTCATTTACCATCTCATGGAAAACCCTTTTCGTTCCGCTTAGCCCTATCGGGTATTTTAGTGATAGGTTCTGTAGGAACTGGACGATCCTATTTGGTCAAATACCTAACGAAAAATTACGATTTTCCTTTCATTAAGGTACGAGGGCTTCTTATTCCACAAGAACGAAAGCACCTTTTCATTCTTTCATATACTAGGGGTTTTTACTTGGAAAAGACAATGTTCCATACTAAAGGATTCGGGTCCATAACCACGAGTTCCAGTGCACTAGATCTTGTAGCACTTAGCAACGAAGCCCTATCCATTAGTATTCCACATAAGAAATCCATTCTAGAAAAAAATACAATTAGATTAGCTCTTCATAGACAAACTTGGGGTTTGCGAGCCAAGGTAAGATCGGCTCGGGATCATGGGACCCTTTTCTATCAGATAGGAGGGGCTCTTGTACAAAATAGACTTACTAAGTAATAACCCCATAGAATCTATCTATATAAAGATAAAGAGGCAATCGTGTCAGGAAGCGGGTTTTTCTTTGGCCAAAAGGTACTTCGAACTTGGAACGAGCATGAAGAGATTAACGAGACTTCTTTCTCTTTTGAGTTTTTCTGGCGGACCTGCCGCGCAAGATCTTTGGTCTTCCCCTGGAACCGATGAAAAAAAGTGGATCGCTTCTTATGTACTCGCTCAGAATGATTCTTCTCTATCTATAGTTCATGGCCTATTAGAAGTAGAAGGTGCTCTGGTGCAATCCTTACCGACAGAAAAAGATTGCAGTCAGGTTGATAATAGTCGAGTGACATTACTTCGTCGGTCCGAACTAAGGAATCTGTTAGAAATGTTTTGAAATGGATATTGTTCTCTCTTTGATCAGGGATTGCTATATGAAAAGAAGTGGAGTTTGAAAAAGGGAACGGAATGCTCAAACCGGAACTGCTAGAGGAACGAATTTTCAATAGCATAACTTGGGCTCCTAGAATATGGCGCCCTTGGGACAATCTATTTGATTGCAGGGTTTTGTTCCGAAGCAAAGATATCCGCGGAGGCCGGTTCGTTCGTCCTATTCTGATATTCAGGACCAAGAGGTACTGGATTCTCTTTCGGATAGGCCCTGAAAGGAGAAGAAAGGCTGAAATGCCAACGGACCTCTGTCTATTCTCTAATTCACCCGATCCGATAGTACCCGTTTTTGGAACGTCCAGTGCCAAAGTCACTGAATGGGTAAGTCACCAATCCAATCCCTTTGACAAATCGG
>NW_028260409.1:5000-43622 GCF_056163025.1 Triticum urartu | reverse complement strand
AGTATCCATTCATTCGATACTCATCCGCTTCTAGTTCGACTTTCTGTAATCGAATCCGAGCTTTTTCGAGTTGCTCAATGGTCCCTCTACGCAATTCTTCTGAATTTCGAATAGTACTCAAGATCCTCTGTTTTCGATTATCTAATAAATCTTTTAATGAAAGTAGATTATTTTGTAAGTTTACAACTTTTATGATCTCTTCCCGAACCAAACATGAATCTTTCGATTCATTTGGCTCTCACGCTCCTTTTTTTTTTTCTATAGCTATTTCCATATCTTTTTTTTAAGTAATGAGCCTATCCTCTATCTTCTTTTTTATGTTTATATTTCAATATACCGAAACCTATATAAGACTAGATAAATATTAAGAGGACTCTTCCGCCTAGATAAAAATATATCATGGTCAGCAAAGTTGTTTCTTTATTTTTATTTGCCCTCTAGTTAATAATTTCAATTTCATTAAGAAAAACTAACTAAATAAATGGAAAATGAAAATTAATAGAATTCTTTTTTATTTTTTTTTCTTCAAATCCAAAAAATTTCTCTTTTTTATACATAGGTCGTCGATTCGGCATTGGTTAAAAAAGGGCAGGGTGCCCCCTTTTTTTTCTAGTAAATAGTTCAAACCATTTTATCGATATGAGTGTTCTATATCAGATAAATTTTACATTAGCTATTTCCCGTTTAAATTGGTACTAATACTAATATAGTTGTAGAAAGAGTACCTCTTTTTGCCTGGACTTCAAGCAGTTTAGCTTTAACCGTGTTAATGGTCTCACATTCTTGGTTTATAGAGAATCAAAGTTGATTTACCAATGAGTCGCGAAATGCTATGGTTCTTCCATATGATTTCTGAATTTATTCAGAAGTAATTCGTCGAGATCGTGCACCCTTTTCTTATTTATCCGAAAAATACTAAAAAATATTATAAAGTGCAGCCGGATAGATCCAATCTATTCTTGAAATAGACAACTCGCACACACTCCCTTTCCAAAAAAAATCAAAACACCAACCACTACAGTTAGATTTATTAGATTTGTTGCTAAAATATCGGTATTAAGCCCGAAACTGCCAGCGGATGGCCAGTGAGCTAAAAAAACGAAAGAATGGGTTACATTTTTCATATGCTCTCCTCTTATAGATAGGACGAACAAAGAACAAAGTTTTTCGATCACTTACTTCGCTCGCCCTTTTTTGATCGGTTTTTTTAATGCAAATAGATTCAATCTAGTAATTTCTTTTAGATTAAGTCTTACGTCTTGTTTGACCGGTGAAAGACTTCCTTTGTTGAAATGTTCTGTTCCCAAAATTCCTAAAATAAAAGGAAAAAACTTTCCACTTTCCTAAACTAAGGACGGGAAATAAGAAGGTGAGCATATCTTCTAAATTAATAATACTCAACTCAGCCCTTCCTAGAATGGGGTATTATCTGTCCCGATAAATAGATAATTCCAGGAGTAATAAATAGGAGTAAATTAAATAAAGTATTGATATAATTGGAATTGTGGAAGCAAATACCAATTTACTAAAAAAAGAAAAAAGTATCTAATCGAAATCGAAAGAATTTTTTTTTTAAGATTAAACAAAAGGGTTCGCAAATAAAAGCGCTAGTGCCACAACTAGTCCATAAATTGTTAAAGCTTCCATAAAAGCTAGACTAAGCAATAAAGTACCTCGTATTTTACCTTCTGCTTCTGGCTGTCTCGCAATACCTTCTACAGCTTGTCCTGCAGCAGTACCTTGACCAACTCCAGGTCCAATAGAAGCAAGCCCTACGGCCAATCCAGCAGCAATAACAGAAGCAGCAGCAATTAGTGGATTCATGGTGAGTAGTTCCTCGTGTCAAAAAAAAGAAATGGTTAAGGATACAATCAACCAATAAATTCTTACTTCTAAGCTCTATTGGGGAGAAGTAAAGTAACTAAAAAGTACAAATTGAAATCAAATTGAAATGATAATGTGAATTGTCCGAACTACATAGAAGGGAATTCCATATCCATATATCGGATTAGATAATGAATCTAACCTAGGAATATATAATATAATATCCTATATATATACATTTGTTTCTTCTATTTTGTTTGCATATTTTCTCATTTTCTATTGAATCGGATTCTAAAATCATTGCTTAAAGTGGAAACCTGCATAAAAGAGGACTCCACTTATAGACATTAAGGATATTATAGTATAGATCTAGCCTGACTCCACCCTCCTTAATGCATATATACTTTGAAAATTCCATAATATAGTCTATTCTATTCTCTCTCCTACAACTCTAGGCTATATATTCATACGCATTTCTAACTATTTTTTTGCAACCAAGCAGATTATCTGGAACCATGCATGAATTGAGCTAAGCTGCAAAAAAAAAAAATACTATTTCCAAAAAGAGTCAATTCAATGATGACCCTCCATGGATTCACCTATATAGGCTGCGGCTAATGTTGCAAAAATAAGAGCTTGAATACCGCTTGTAAATAATCCAAGAAACATGACCGGTATAGGGATTACTAAGGGGACTAAAGAAACAAGAACAACAACGACTAATTCATCCGCCAATATATTCCCGAAAAGTCGAAAGCTAAGCGATAATGGTTTTGTGAAATCTTCTAGGATGTTAATTGGTAAAAGGATTGGAGTTGGTTTAATATATTTCTCGAAATAGCTCAATCCTTTTTTGCTAAGACCAGCATAAAAATATGCCGCTGACGTGAGTAAAGCTAAAGCAACAGTAGTATTTATATCATTCGTGGGCGCTGCTAATTCCCCATGGGGTAACTCTATAATTTTCCAAGGTAAAAGAGCACCCGACCAATTCGAAACAAAAATAAAAAGGAACATAGTTCCAATAAAGGGAACCCAGGGACCATATTCTTCTCCAATCTGAGTTTTGCTCAAGTCTCGAATAAACTCAAGGACATATTCAAAAAAATTCTGACCGTCGGTCGGGATGGTTTGTGGATTCCGAACAGCTATGACAACTGAACCTAGCAAGATAGTAATTACGACCCAAGAAGTGATGAGTACTTGGGCATGAATTTGGAAACCTCCTATTTGCCAATAGAAGTGTTGGCCTACTTCTACACCCGATATATCGTATAACCCCTTGAGTGTTTTAATGGAACAAGGTATAATATTCATATTGTCCTCTGATAAAAATTGAACTTCAAAAAAGGAATTCTTTTGATTCAACCATCTCTTTCTCAACTCAGCAACTTGAAGTATTAATCTTATATTTAGGATACCAAGAAAGCACATCAGATCATAATATATATCAATACCCTCTAATATATATCAATATTCCCCTTCTTTTTTCTATGCAAAAAAAATTCTATGCAAAAAAAAAGATATAGTAAAGTAAGTGATTCCATAAATTTACGCAGTTGCCCAAGAATTCACTATATATTCTTAATCAACGATTTCTTATATAGAGAGAACGGCCCTCACAAATTGAAAATACTAATTTGTTAAGAATCAATCGAATTGAAGTCATAGTGTCATCGTTGGCTGGAATCGATATATTCGCGAGATCCGGGTCACAATTTGTATCGACTAAAGAAATAGTAGGAATCCCCAAAATGGCACATTCCCGAAGAGCTATATACTCTTTTTGCTGATCAAGGACGATCACAATGTCTGGCAATCTCGTCATATATTTGATCCCGCCGAGATACCTTTGCAAAGTAGATAATTTTCTCTTCAAGATTGCCACATCTCTTTTTGGGAGATGGTGGAATTTTCCCATTTTTTCTTCTGCTCTTAAGTCTCTAAATTGAGAAAGTCTAGTTTTCGTAATCGACCAATTCGTTAACATACCACTGAACCACTTTTTATTAACATAATGACAACGAGCCCTTATTGCAGCTGATGCTACTAAATCTGTTGCTCTTTTTTTGGTACCAACAATTAAGAAACTTTTTCCCTGACTTGCTGCATCAAAAACTAAATCACAAGCTTCTGATAAAAAACGAGCCGTTCTAGCGAGATTTATAATATGAGTACCTTTACGCTTTGCCGAAATGTAAGGGGCCATTTTAGGATTCCATTTCTTAATACCATGACCAAAATGAACTCCTGCTTCTATCATCTCTTTCAAATTAATGTTCCAATATCTTCTTGTCATTTTTTCCACACTTCCTTTTTTTTAATCCTACCATTCCATTACGGAATTTAGTTCTTTTTGAAGATTAAGAAAGATCCGAAATAGCTTGAAATAAATAATAATTGTTCCGAGAGAACCTTGTACTAAGATAAGAGTTGGCCATTGATACATGGTATAAACATAACCACCTTAATGAATTAACTGACTTGTTTTACTTATTAAAATAAAAATCTTAAAAATCTAAAATTTGACCTGTTAGTGTTCTAAGTTCAAAAGTCTAGTAAAGTAAAAAATATTTTTATGGGGGTTCTTATGTCTCATAAAAATTGTTTGTTACGTCAGAATCTGAAGAAACTAATTCTGTATGGAGAAACAAAAAATCTCTCATTTCCGACGCGAATAGATTTTTTTTTTTTATTTCGAAATAAAGGTTCTTGTCTTGTGGGGAACGATGCACAAATTTTTGGAATCCGGTACCAACAGGTATAATCCCCCCCAGAACTACGTTTTCTTTCAAGCCTTTCAACCAATCAATGCGACCTCGTAGGGCAGCTTTTGCTAAAACTCGAGCAGTTTCTTGAAAACTTGCTTCAGATATGAAACTTTGGGTATTCAGGGAAGCCCTTGTTATTCCCAATAAGATTGCCCGATAATAGATCGATTCATCCAAAGCTCGTCCTGCTCGTTCCGCTCGCAATAGTCCGATTAATTCCCCAGGCGAAAAAACATTAGACATTCCATCTTCGGAAACCCGCACTTTTGATGTTACTTGGCGTATAATAATCTCTATATGTCTATTATGGATCTGTACCCCTTGGGATCGATAAACCTTTTGGATTTTATTAACCAAAGAGATACGACTTTGGGCTATGGTTAGCTCAGCTCCAATCAAGAATCCCCAAGGGACCCCAAGAATTCTTGGTATACGCTCATTCCAATCCTCAATTCTCCTTTCGAGATTCGGGGATAATGAATCAATTGAACGCGCTTCAAAGATTTGTTCCACTTTTGGAAGACCTTGCGTTATGTCACTAGATCTCGATTTTTCATATATAAACGTAACTAACCTATCTCCCTTGTAAAGGATTTCTCCATAATGACCATTAACAGTTGCTCCTGTAGTGGCCAAATAAGGTTTAGCTGCTCTTATAACAAAGGAATTCATATTTACAATGAAAATTTGACCGGATTTTTTTATGTGCGATTTAAATAGACATACATTTTCACAAATAAATTGTCCAAGGTGAATTATTGCCAATGTCTCTTCCCAAGAATCATGATGGACAAAGTGACAATTCAAAAGGAATGGATCCAACATTATGTTACTATCGAAATTAGAAATCCTTTTATTTTCATCTATTAAAGAGTATTTAAGTTCTTGAAGTACTTGGAAGGTTTGTTTTAAATTGTCAACGAACAAATATTTTTTTAACAGGATTTTATTATGCGTTAGTAAATAGTAAGATGAAGAAAAATGCGATATACTAGCTACAATAGCGCCTAAGGGCCCAAAAATTTCTCGAATAGGAATTCTAGGATTCCATTCTTTTATCGCATTGGGATGTTTTGAATTCTTGAATAAACCAATTCGAGAACAGTTGGATGCCGACAAAATCATCAAAGAGTGGTATTCTTTATTTCGATTCAACAAAGTGCCAATAGCTTCTGGATGTTGGCTAAGTGATTCAATCTTCGCCTTGGAATAAAAAGAATTGATATTGGCGCGATCTAACCTATTATGGGGAATCGGTCCTGCACTTGTCCTACCATACCTTTTTCGTGTATACGAAATAGTGGACTTGACTAACTCAATTCTTAGGAAATCGCGAATAAGATCATTTGCTCTTACCTCAACAAGGGAAGCACCAGCCTTTTCTTTTTCTTCTTGTTCCCAATTCACTACTAAGCAAGTTCTAACAAATTGACTATTTGTGTGATAAATTCTTTGAGTTAACTTGCTATTTTCATGAGAAATAAAATTGACAAGTCGAATTTGGAGATTATTTTCTTCTTGCAAGAGATCCTGCGGGAAAAGTGTTGCTAAATTTCTTCCTTCGTCCATTTCATATGCCACTGTAGGGCGAACGGAAACAAAATACTTTTCCTTGCTCTTGAGAATTTTTTTCCGTTGAACATAGACCCAATTTTTCCTTTTTTTTGATTCCTTAGAATCTTTTTTTTGTCTTTCTGGCGGTATCAAACAGCCACCTAATATCTTATCCGCCTCTTCAGGAAAATGAATATCTCCGGAAAATATTTTGAGTTCCGTATGGCTTTTTTTTCTCTTCACTCGGACCAGTCCGCCTAGTCGACTTCTTGTATTTTTTGTGAGTTGTGTATTCACTCCAATAATACTATTGTCAAGTATCTTTAGGGATGAAGATCTCGGCAAGATATGAAGTTCTTGAAGAATGAAAAAAAACCGATCTACTTCTTTTTGGTATTTTAGACTAAATTCTTTTGTTCCTCGATGCTCAATCAAACCCTCTTTTTTTAAGATGGAATCTTCCTCTGGGCTCTCGTATTCGTCCTCTGAATCTTCTTCTGAGTCTTCCTCTAAAGTACCATATTTTTCCTCTGCGCTTTCCCCGGGGCTGCCATATTCGTCTTCTGAGTCTTCCTCTAGAGTTCCATATTCGTCCTCTTGGGTCCTATATTTGCTCTCTGGGCTCCCATATTCCTCTTCTGAGTCTTTCTCTAAAGTCCTATATTCGTTCTCTGGGTTCCCATATTCGTTTTCTGGGCTCCCATATTCGTCTTCTAGGGTTTCATATTCGTATTCGTCTTCTAGGATTCCATATTTAGATTCTTCTAGGGTTTCATATTCATATTCGTCCTCTCGGGTCCTGTATTCGTCTTCTAGGGTCTCATATTCCTCTTCTGAGTCTTCCGCTCGAGTCCTATATTCTTCTTCTAGGGTCCTATATCTAAATTTAACAATTCCTGAACCCTTTTTATCTTTTCTGTATCGGGGATCGTCAAAATAAGCAAAAATAGTATTTCTACGTAAAACACCCATAAGGGGGATTTCAATCGAAATCCCAAAACAGGATATTAGTTCTTTCTCTTGTTCTTGATGATATTGTAATGGAATGACGAACCTATTTCTTCGCTTTTTCGCCAACAAATCTGAATTATCTTGAAAAATAGAAGGATAGATAAAATTCCAATGGCCATTGGACATGATTCGATCCGACGTTGAATAATCAAGAATTTCCCTATCTTTTTTACCATAAGTATTCATTTGATCTTGATCCTTGTGGAGTGAAAAAGACGCTATACTGGATCTGCACATACTTACTGACAATATCCATAAATGGCTTGTTTTTGGTAATCGGCGAAGATTACCATATTGATATTCGGGCGCATGGTAAACATCAGTACTCCAGTGCATTTCGCCGTCTGATTCAGAATAAATATGCTTTTGTACCCTTTCTTTAAAATGTAAAGTGGACGTTCCGGCACGAATCTCCGCAATTACTTGTTCGGATTTTACATATTGATCATTTTGCACTAGAATCAAGCTTTTTGAGGGAATATTCACACTATATAGAATATCTTGACTCTGAATAGTTACATGCAAGTCTATATAACATAGAAAAGCAGGCTGCCCATGACGGGTACGTGTGGGGTGAACCAAATTCTCATTGAATTTTATTTTTCCATTCGAAGGGGATCGTACAAGGTCGGCAGTACCCCCTGTGAATACTCCGCCAGTATGAAAAGTTCTTAATGTTAGTTGAGTCCCTGGCTCCCCAATTGATTGACCTGCAATAATACCTACGGCTTCTCCCAATTCGACCAGATCACTATGAGTAGGACTCCGGCCATAGCATAATTGACAGATCCAAGAAGTGCTTCGGCAAGTAAAGGGGGTTCTAATATATATTGGTTGTGCTCGAAATGGTTGTGCTCGAAAGGCAGTTATGAATCGATTGACTAATCCAATTCCAATATCTTGATTTCGCGCGGCAATGCATCGTGAACCGATATATATATCGTCTGCTAATACACGACCAATTAGTGTTTGGACAAAAAGTTTTTCCGTCATCCCATTTTGAGGACTTACAGAAATACCTCGGATAGTACCACAATCTCTTCTACGCACAATAATATGTTGAACTACTTCAACAAGTCTACGTGTAAGATATCCAGCATCTGCTGTTCGCACAGCAGTATCTACAACCCCTTTGCGGGCTCCATAGCAGGAAATTATATATTCTGTCAAAGAAAGTCCCTCGCGTAAATTGCTTTGAATAGGTAAATCAATCATTTGTCCTTGAGGGTCCGACATTAATCCTCTCATACCTACTAATTGGTGTACTTGAGATGCATTTCCTCTGGCTCCTGAAAAAGACATTAGATAGACTGGATTAGAAGGATCCGTTATCCGAAAATTTGAATTCATTTCTTGTTTCAAATATTCACTTGTCGCATACCATATCTCAACAGATTGGCGTAATTTTTCTACCGCGTGTACAGCCCCATAATAATAGTGTTTCTCCAAAAGAAAACTCTGTTGTTCCGCGTCTTGGACTAACCATCCCTTAGAGGGTATTGTTAAAAGATCCTCGATTCCTAACGAAATCGATGTAGTAGTGGCTTGATGGAAGCCCAGAGTCTTTAGTTGATCCAGTATATGGGATGTATATCCCATTCCAAAATGATCTATTAATCTGCTAATAAGTCGTTTCATACCAGTTCCGTCTATCTCTTTATTATGAAAGACCAGATTGGCCCGTTCCGCCATACATAAGTACCCCCTTTTCGGCTGAGTAGGATTCGACAATTGCTGAGTAGGATTCGACAATGGGCCTGAGTCAGTGATTCGAAAATTTAATTAACTTAATTGCCTCAATCTCAATCTGGATTCGCGTGGCAAATAATGATGATACTAGGGAAATCGGAATGCCCCCCGAAAGGGGAGGGGCATCGCCGAATCTAACTTTCTTGTTTAGGTAGTGTATGAATAGGCCTGACTAAATCCTTGTATGGCTTCCTCTATTTCTCTATAAAAAGAAATATGACCAAGAGTGGTTCGAATGTATATCGAACGAATTTCTTTTTTTCTATTTCCCATTATTAGATAGTGGGCATAAATCTCATGATAAGTCCCCAAAGATTCATATTGAACTTCAATCGGAACTTCTCTTGACCCAATGACGCGTTGATCCAGGTTCCATCGTAGCCACAAGGGACTATCTAAACTGATTAGTTTTTGTCTATAAGCTCCCAGTGCATCATAAGAACTAGAAAAATGGGGTTCTTTATCTTTCCTATATTTAAAATTATTATTATTATTGTAATTTACTTTTAGATTTGGGTAGTTTCTGCAACTATTATATCTATTTGCACAAATACCTCGACGCTTTCCAATCGTTAATACATAAAGCCCGATAAGCATGTCTTGGGTTGGTACGCAAATAGGATCCCCAATAGCGGGAGATAAGAGATTCATATGAGAAAACATAAGTAAACGGGCTTCTGCCTGAGCTTCCAAGGATAAAGGTAGATGAACAGCCATTTGATCTCCATCAAAGTCCGCATTGAAACCCTTACACACTAATGGGTGTAAAGAAATAGTACGCCCCTCTACTAAAGTGGGTTGAAAGGCCTGTATGCCTAATCTATGCAGGGTAGGTGCTCTATTTAACAGTACAGGATGTCCCCGCATAACTTCTTGAAGTATTTCCCATACAATGGGTTCTTTTTCCCAAATTTTCCTTTTAGCAATCCTTACATTAGAAGTGGCGCGTTTCGTGATTAAATCGCGAATTACAAATAGCTGAAAAAGCTTTATTGCTATCTCTAGAGGTAATCCACATTGATGTAATGAAAGCGAAGGACCCACAACAATGACAGAACGCCCCGAGTAATCGACCCGTTTCCCAAGCAGAGTCTCGCGAAACCTTCCCTCTTTACCTTCAATTACATCTGAAAGTGATTTGTATACTTTATTGTGACCATCCCTCGTCGGTTGCCCGCGGGACCCACTATCAAGAAGTGTATCCACGGCTTCTTGTACCAATTTTTCCTGGCACATTACTAAATCTGCTGGCGCTAATTCACTTCTTTTTAATAGATAGGCAAGATTGTTGTTCCGACGGATAACTCTCTTATAAAGTTCATTAATGTCTGAAGTCACTACTTTATCTCCAGACCTATAAACAATAGGTCTCAATTCGGGAGGAAGAACCGGTAATAAGCACAAAACCATCCATTCTGGTTCTACATTTGTTTGAATAAAATGTTTCGCCAATTGCATGCGTCTAATCAAAAAAACTTTTCTTATTCGTCTTTTTCTATCTTCCCACTCATCTCCACTATACCCCTCGTCTTCTAATTCCTTCCATTCGACCAAAGAATTCTCTATAATAATTCGCAAATCCAAATCTGCTAATTGTTCTCTAATAGCACCTGCTCCTGTCGCAATTTCCCGATTTCGAAATGTTGCAAAGCCTGGGGTAGAAAAAAAGGGAGAAATGCTGTGGTTACAGGATGCAATTTCCTCTTCGAATAAACCTCGTAATCGTAAAAAAGTGGGTTTTTTAGTGCTGGGCCTAGCAAAAGAGAAATCGCCGTATACTAGGCCCTCCAACTTCTTAAGAGGTTTATCTAAAAGATTCGCGATATAACTAGGAAGACCTTTCAAATACCACACATGAGTCACGGGACATGCGAGTTTGATGTATCCCATTTGATATCTTCGTATCCGAGAATCCACAAATTCGACCCCGCATTTTTGGCAAAATCTTTCGTCTTCGTTTTCAGCTCCGCTCGCTCGAGAATTGCCACAAGCGCAAATCCCGCTTTTTATGGGTCCAAAGATTCTTTCGCAAAACAATCCATCTTTTTCTGGTTTATCGGTTTTATAATGAAAAGTAGAGGGCCTTGTGACTTCGCCAACGACTTCTCCATTAGGTAGGTTTTTGTTAGCCCAAGCCTTTATTTGTTGAGGGGAAACGAGTCCAATTTGAAGTTGTTGATGTTTATATTGGTCAATCATAAAATAGAAATAAGAAAAGAATTTATATTTATTCCGATCAAACTTCCTCCCTATTAACCTGGAAGTTCTTTTCAGATACAAGGAAATGATTCAGTTCTAGAGCCAAAGATCGTAGTTCTCGAACGAGCACTCGAAAAGATTCTGGAGGATCCTCATGATTAGGTATTCTTTTTCCCCAGATCGTAGCATTAAGTATTTCTTGGCGAGCTATAAGATGGTCAGATTTATAAGTAAGTATCTCTTGTAAAATATGAGCAACACCAAATCCTTCTAAAGCCCAAACTTCCATTTCTCCTACTCGTTGTCCCCCTTGCTTGGCTCTTCCTCTAACCGGTTGTTGTGTAACAAGTGAGTAGGGCCCAGTAGAACGCCCATGAATTTTCTCATCAACTTGATGAATTAATTTTAAGATATAGGACTTCCCTATTAGAACAGGTTGCTCAAAGGGGTCGCCTGTTCTTCCATCAAATATTCTGCTTTTTCCCGGGTACTCGGGTTCAAATACCCATGGATTTTTTGTTTCTTTACTGGCTTCATATAATTCTGAAAACACAAGTTTTCTTGAAGCCTCTTGCTCATATCTCTCATCAAAGGGTGCTATTCTATAATGTTTCTTTAGCAGATCCCCCGCTAATCCGAGCGAGCTTTCAAATATTTGTCCCACATTCATTCGGGAGGGTACTCCTAAGGGATTGAAGACCATATCAACGGGTGTTCCATCTTGCAAATAGGGCATATCTTGCCTAGGCAAAATTTTGGAAATGATCCCTTTATTCCCATGTCTTCCGGCTACTTTATCCCCAACTTTGATTTCACGTTTCTGTAAAATATATACACGAACCATTATGTCGAGCGGGTCCCTTTGGATCCATTTCACATCGATAACGCGCCCTCTTCCACCTATAGGTAATTTCAGAGAAGTTTCTTTTGAAGTGGAAACCTCAAGGCCAAATATGGCCCGTAATAATCCAGCTTCCGCGATATAAGATGATTCGCTCGCTATCTGAGGCGTTAATTTACCTACTAAAATATCACCAGTTTCTACCCAGGATCCCAACCTAACAACTCCATTTCTGTCCAAATTGCGGAGTAAATGTTCTTCTAGATGTGGTATTTCTTTAGTGATTTTTTCAGCGGAGCCCTGGCTTGTCGTATCCGTCTGAATTTCATATTTCCGGATGTGAAAAGAGGTATAAATATCTTCATATACCAAACGTTCGCTAATTAGTACTGCGTCTTCAAAATTGTAACCTTCCCATGGCATATAAGCTACTAATACGTTTTTTCCTAAAGCAAGTTCGCCCCCAATTGTAGCAGCTCCTTCTGCTAAAATTTGTCCTTTTTTAATGGATTTACCCCGTGGAACCCGGGGTTTTTGGTGCATACAAGTATTTTTGTTAGAGCGACGGTGGTTAACTAAAGGAATACTTATAGTCTTCCCACTACTTGATAAAAGTATCTTATGACTATCAGTAGAAATGATCTTTCCCTCGCGTTCGGCTATAATGGAAACCCTCGAATCTAGAGCTGTTTGGCGTTCCAATCCAGTTCCAACAATGCATTTCTCGGACCGAGAAAGCGGAACTGCTTGGCGCTGCATATTAGAACTCATTAAAGCCCGATTCGCATCATTGTGCTCAATAAAAGGAATGAGAGAACCCCCAATAGAAAAATATTGGAAAGGAAAAATACTTCTAACATGAATCTGTTCCCATGCAATAGTCAAGAATTCTTGACGGTATCTAGCCGGAACAACCTGTTCTTCCTGAATACCTTGATTCAAGGACAAAGAATTTCCTGCTGCTATCATATAATATTCATCTCTATTTGGTGATAGATAAACCACCTGTCTCTCTTTTTTTTCTTTTGCTTTCTCAGCAGATATTTCATAAAACGGACTCTCTATGGATCCCCACAAGTGATCAATTCTCGCATGAATTGTTAAGGATCCAGTAAGTCCAACATTGATTCCTTCAGACGTGTCAATTGGACAAATACGCCCATAGTGACTCGGATGAATATCTCGGCTCCGAAAACTTGCGGTTCTCCCCGTCAACCCTCCAGGACCTAAACAACTCACTTTTCGCCCATGAACAGTTTGTGTCAATGGATTCGTTTGATCAAAAACTTGAGATAACGGGTATGTGCCAAAAAAGGTCTCATAAGTAGTTATTAATAAAATTGAAGTTGAAGTTGGAGTTACCAAAGTTTGGGGAGTCGGTTTCGATTGACGTATGAATACTCTACGAATAGTTTTTTGAACTGCATGTTGTAAACGACCAAGAGCCAATCCGAATTGATCTTGTAACAGATCCGCAACCGAACGAATACGTTTATTTTTCAAGTGATTCATATCGTCATCGTCAAGTATACCCGTTCCAAATTTCATTCCAATCAAATGATCCGTAGCGGCCAATACATCTCGTGGTAACAAGAATGTATTGTTCTGAGGAATATCAAGATTAAGTCTCCGATTCATATTTCGTCGACCAATCCTTCCTAATTCACATTTTTGTTGAAAAAATTTCTTTTGTAATTCCTCGCATAAGGACTCCGAAAATACCAGGTCCCCACCTACACAAGCAAATTGTTGATAAAACTCCAAAATAGCTTTTTCTTTTGACTCAATCCTCTTCTTCTCTTTAGCATTCGGGAAAGACAAGAAAATTTCAGGGTAGGAAACATTATCCAGAATTTCTCTTAGATTCGAACCCATAGCTGATGATAGAACTAGAATAGATATCTTTTGTTTTCTACTCACGCGAGCCCATATCCTTTCTTTTTTATCAATTGCTAATTCCGATCTCCCCCCCCAATCTGATATTATAGTGCCAGTGTAGATAGAAATTCCCTTATGATCTAATTCCGAGCGGTAGTAAATACCAGGACTTAGCAATATTTGATTGATCACAATTCGGTATATTCCATTTATAATAAAGGTTCCTAAGGAATTCATTATAGGAATGTTTCCGATAGAAATGGTTTGCTTTTGCACATCGAAACCAAAAATTAATCTCGCAGATACATATAATTCGGAAGAATAGGTGAGTGATTCATACACAGCATCTCTTTCTTTTATCGAGGGTTCTAGCAGTTGATATCCTTTCGCAAATAATTGAAATGCAATTTCGTGATCTGGATCTTTAATTGTTGGAAACTTGTCAAGTTCTTCTGCCAAGGCTTGATTAATGAACCTACAAAATCCCTCGAATTGGATCTGACTAAATCCGGGTATTGTGGACATTCCCTCGTTTCCATTCCGGAGCATCTTAATCTTAAGTTTCCTGTTTATCAAAGAAAAATTCCATTATCAGCTCACTCTTCATCAATCCCTATGGATCGATCTAGCAATCATGGAATCTATATTCTGTTTACTGAATCACATGAAATTCTAGGGAACTCCACATACGTATTTCATATATGTATTTCATACATATGAATAGAGACCATTTGGACGAAAGTTCGAGTTTGCCAGGGGTACAAATGAAATGAAAATGAATTGATAAAACATTCCTACAAAAAAAATTCTGCCACTTATACTTTATGTTATGATATTCTAATCAGATTGGATGGCAAAGATTTCTCATTTTATCTCCTTTCTATGAATGTAATAAAGCCGTAATATAATATACTAGAAAGTTTGACTTTACTTCGATTTAGAATAGCGTGCTTACTTTAATTTCTCAAAATAATTTGAGGGTTCTTTTTTATTTCGGATCGGAGTAGTATAATTGCTAGAAAATTCAGTATTTCATTGTGGAATTCTAAAATAAAGTAAGTCCCTTTTTTAAGTACATGCCAATCTAGTTATCCACCTCTCCCCATATCCATGCTTTTCTTTTATCGTAATTTCACTTGGGTACGCCAAGATAGTCAGGTTATACTCTATATCAGAGCAAATTTCCTTTTTTTATTCAAGATATTTAATTTAATACTTTGAAAAATTAAAGCATGATTCCCCATAGAGATATGTACATAAAGGGGATCTTTGGATAATAATGCTGTTCGGACCTAAAGTTTACCTATACACGGATTAAGCATAAAGCCATAATATTTTATTATGCCATTGAAGGGGGGGGAGATAATACCGATTTAAGAGTAGTTCACTACTGCAATAAAAAAAAGAGAATTCTAGTTAACGGTTCCAATTTATTCTGAATTTTGCAGCCTGTGAATAGAAATCCACTTTTTCTTCTTTTTCATCTCAATAGAAAGAAATGGGAAGTTTTATTGTGTTAACAATGTATGTTTTAAGATAGAATCTATCGAGGAGAATAATAGAAACTGGATCAAAAAAAGCAGGAATAGATTTTTTGAAAAAGATTGGAAAAAAGTAAGTAGAATTATATTCAAAATAAAAGGGGCTTTTCGTAAGAAAACGTGGATGAATACTTGCTGTTTTCTAGATTTTTGATCGGATTTTTTGGCGGCATGGCCAAGCGGTAAGGCAGGGGACTGCAAATCCTTTATCCCCAGTTCAAATCTGGGTGCCGCCTGATCAATAAAATACTTAGGTTTTTTTTATAGTGCTGATCGAATTCGATAAATTTTTACTTCGCATAAGTTCGGGCAAGAGAGTAACTGGGCCTGCCGATACTGGGTTTAGAGAAACCATACCATAGTTCTATCCTCAAACTAGGGTTAGGGTTTGTTTTGACGGTAGTGGCCAAAATGGTTATCAATAGGGGTGAGGTAGTGTTTCCTTATTCTTTTATTATATGAATTTGAATTGGTTCTTAATTGAGATTCGATTTGATAATTTTAAAATACGAGGATAAGATGTCAGAAATCTTGGTATCCAAAGAAAGGTCCCTAAGGGGCATTCTTTTTTTTTTTCAATCTAAGATTCAAGAAGGGACTCCACGAAAGAATATCAAGACTTACTAATTATTATACATTTTTTTATCGTACATCTTATGTTACCTACATACACTAAAGTAAGGACTACTTAATTCTAACGAGAATCAGATTAAATAGGTCGATCAAAAATCAATTTAGGAGTTGTATTATGGATAAAATCTCTTCATTCTTTCATAGAATGATACAAAGCAAGGCTGCAGGGTTTAGGTCAAAAATAAACATTAGGTAAGGTAGGTATCCAATAAATATTTATCTATCGATAATTTTATGGTATATTCGGGCGTCCTTTGCTTAAAAAAAAAAAAAAGAGTAACAAAAGGAATAAAAAATCTTCCTATTCCCGCTTCTTCTATTCAGGACATCATTCCCGTACTCTTTCTTTTTTAAGGAAAAAAGGGCTATAGTATCTCGTATTTTTAATGCTCTCTAATTCTACCAGAATTCCTATAAGAATTTGTTAGGAGTAAATTCCTTGAACTGATTGATCCATGGCCTTAGGGCGGAATCCCTTTTTGACTCTGTACCCTTGATTCCACTATGATTATTGATCAATAGTAGAATAATCCCTTCATAGAAATAGGAGACATAATTTAGATGGATATAGTAAGTCTCGCTTGGGCTGCTTTAATGGTAGTCTTTACATTTTCTCTTTCACTAGTAGTATGGGGAAGGAGTGGACTCTAGGGATACTACTAATTGATTAAGTAATCAAATTGTTGTATCAATTCTTTTCTTTAATGGATCATTTTGCATTAATCATTTTGTCAAACGTTATTCTTTAATCTTTTTCTTTAGTTTTGTTTCACTCCTGTAAGAAACTCTTGTATTGTAAGTTGTAATGTAAGAAAGAGCCATTATACCAATTCAGAATTTCTACTAGAAATGACGAATGGTTAAAAAAAGTTCTATACATAAGAAAATTAGACTTTCTTCCACGGAACTATTCACGGCATATCACACATTTTCCATTTCCTTTTACTTTTTACTATAGTCTATTCTTCATATTATTTTTCTTTCCTTCCATGGATTCTTTGGTCAAGAATTGTCTTAGATTTTTTTATTTTGACCTGATTGAAATTAAGTGGATGCAATGAAAAAAGAAATTGAATTAGACTACTTAACTATTTCAATCTACTAATCTATTCTATGTAGATTCAAAGATAATATAATAGAAAGAATCTAAAGTGTCGTAGAAAAAACTATATGTAGTTCTTTCTACCACACTTTAAGATTCCAACCAGATCCTTTCATTTAAGACTTGGATTTTTTTTATTTAATCCCTTTTTAATTTCTTCAATGATTAATTGGAATTCCAATTAATTATTTTGGCTGACTGTTTTTACATAAATAATAAGTAAAAAAGAAGTAGGAACTAGAATGAACAGTGCAGTAGCAATAAATGCGAGAATATTGACTTCCATAACCTCTTTATTTTTTATTTTCACAATAACTCGGGATGTAATCCCATGGAGAGGAAAAAGGGGTATCTTGTAAATTCAAGGGTAGGGCTTGCATTCTGATAATACTGAATCAATTCAATATTATGAATATCGGATCTATCAAATCAATTCATGGATGAGAGTTATATTTCACGGATGAGAGTTATATAGTATAACATAGGAAGATCCTCTATCCACACTAAGACCAAAATGGGTTTTTTGATTGGATTAGGAATTCCCTCTTTTTTAATCCTTTTCTACTTTTTCTTTTCTATATCTCTAACCCACGAGCTTTCTTAATCTTATACTTTCTTAATCTTATACAATTTCCCTTCCTTTTTCTTATAGTTATACATACAATTATGTATGTATTATATGACCAACTTTCACTTTCTATGGGTCACATAGACATCCAAATAAGCAGTAGAAGTGAGATGGGGAAAAGAGGTCTGAAATAAAAAGGGAATACGATTTATGTATGGATTCCGGTAAAATACCGGTACTCTATTCCATAAGAGTGGAATAGGAAATTAAGATGAGGATGGTATCATCATAAAGAAAGATAGAGTAATATAATATCCTAAATTCTACTAATCCACATATCGTATGTGTGTCTTTCTTTATCGATTGGGAGTAGTGAAAAAAAAATTCCTATATGCCCTCCCTCCCTCTTTAATGAGAGATGCAAAATAAAAAAGTGAAGTAAGGGTGCCCTGTGGGTATTTGATCTTGCTCCCTGCCCCTTTTTTTCATGGAAAAAGGAAATATCAATTTCTCCATTCATTGAACCCTAGTTCGGGACTGACGGGGCTCGAACCCGCAGCTTCCGCCTTGACAGGGCGGTGCTCTGACCAATTGAACTACAATCCCCGCGGGGTGTATGGCATACCCATTCTTAAATAGAACCATAAGAAGATTCGATTCGTCTTTCGTACTCTAAGAAATAGACGAATCATATACTACATACCCACATATTATATTATACGTGGGTATAGTGAGAGTGACATAACTAGTATGTCGTGATTTTTTATCACTAAAAATGGATAATAATCCAGCCTTCAATAAGAAAAACTCTTTTGTTTGTAAGAAAGGAATGAGAGAGATATGGATTAGAAAAAAAAATTTCCCTTTTTTCTTTATCTTTTATTTCTATAGATCAGACATTTTATTTTATGGAAGAAAAACAAAAGGATTTAGTTCATACTCACGAAGCCCTAGATTTTTGGTTTGGGCCGAGCTGGATTTGAACCAGCGTAGACATTGTCAACGAATTTACAGTCCGTCCCCATTAACCACTCGGGCATCGACCCAGGAAGAATTTATTCTAGGGTTTTTGCTAATCTATGATTAACCTCCTTTCATAATACTCCCTACCCCCAGGGGAAGTCGAATCCCCGCTGCCTCCTTGAAAGAGAGATGTCCTGAACCACTAGACGATAGGGGCATCACTAGACGATAGGGCCATATACAACCGCTCGTGATTATACTATAATCATAGTATGAGCAGTTTTTTGGAATTGTCAATATACTCGAAAAGTATAAATAGATCCAAAGCAAAGAGTTTTTCCAACTTTTCTGTTATGTTTTCATCTAGGATTTTTTTTAGTTGATCGTTATAGATTAATTCTCCGTGCTTCATTTAGTGTTCATACCAAAAATGCATCCATCCCGCACTAAGTCATAAAATTCTCTAAAAATATAGAGAAAGTTTCAAAAACAAAGAAAAAAAGTGAATCAATTTAGTAGAAAAGTACTCTATCAGATTCGAACCAACGACTTACGTCTTAGCACGAGATTACTCTACCACTAATTTAAAAAGCCCTTTATCGGATTTGAACCGATGACTTATGCCTTACCATGGCATTACTCTACCACTGAGTTAAAAGGGCTTTTTATTTAATTCAAAAATTAGCCACTTGGATTTCCCATTATGGGTCTACTGCATAATGTACATATTATATATATAATATATAGAGAGATAGAGAGAGAGACATTATGTAGAGATTGTATATGTATATATCGATATCTTGAGAGCTCAAAATAAAATTAATAAAAAAAAACATACCCTACATAACATATCCAACTCTTCTTGGTTCAGGGTTTTCCGTTTCCGAAGACTAGTAAAATAGGCGGATTCTGGAACCCCAAGGATTCAACGGTATATGGATATGGAAAATATAAGATTTCCGATCCTAGCGGGAAAAGGCGGGGAACAGATACCCAATAGGATATAGGATCCTTGGGAGGAACTTTTGGTAATGGCCTTGATCCTCTATGCTATTTTTTATGTGTTCTTAGTTCTATTGAACTTTTTGCATTCTTTTAAACAAGAATCTAATAAACTAGAATTGAGTCAGTGGAAAAAAGGAGAGAGAGGAAAGTGTTAAATGGAGAGAGTCGACTAATCAGAGACTTTTAGGATCTTCTTTACATCAGGTAAATCTGTCGGCCCTGTCCGTTTTTTTCTTTAAGTTACGACTCTTTGCTGCTTACTTCTATCAAGCCATAGGGAAAGTCTATGATGAATTTGGAAAACTCATCTCACTCTTACTCTATGGCTCGGACTTAATGGGGGAAGAAAACATCTTCCATAATTTCTTTTTTGTTCAATTCTGGACAAAAAAGAAAAGGAAAAAAGGAATTTATAGGGACAGTGTTACCCCCTATATCCCCTAGTTTATATTGTAGGAATAATAAAACAATTTAGCAGTCTGACACACTTACGTCCTTGCAAAGTAAATAATTATTATTGTAGTCGTAACCGTAGAATAGGATCCTAATCAAAATAAATACATTTGGTTCAGGCGCTATTAGCATGGTAAGAAAAGATTTTTTTTACAGACCAGAGGGGCTATCTAAATCCTAAAGTAAAGGCGAGCGATCGAAGTAGAAGTACCAACGGCTCAGTGTCATGAACCTTCTCCATCTGATTCAATAAGGGGGAATTAGCCTTCTTGTCAAATGGCTATCCTTGACAAAGGGTACCATTTATACCATAATCTACAATGTAGCGGGTATAGTTTAGTGGTAAAAGTGTGATTCGTTCTATTAATAACTGAATTTGAAATGATATACTTAAGGCATCCTTAAGTTTTTTATTTTTATATTCCGATGAAAACTTTAGTTCTTATAAAGGATTAAATCCTTTTCCTCTCAATAGCATATTGAGGAAGAATATACATTCTGGCGATTTGTATCCAAAGACTAATTTAAATTGCATCCAAAATAAAAATAGGATTATGAGTACAGAGTCGCGAAGCATAATTTTGCATTGGATTAAGTATTCCAATTTTGAAAATATGAGTAAAGGATCTATGGATGAAGATACAAAAAAGTTGATTTCCAATCGTAACTAAATCTTCTTAAAATAAGGAATAAGGAAGCCAAATAGCTAAAAAACGATAGTTTTGGTTTACTAGAACCATCCGCATATTGTTTCAGCTCGGTGGAAACCCAATTCTTTTCCTCAGGATCTCTTGAATGAAATTAGGGAACGAAGTAAGTAGATTAGATGAATTTAGATAGAATTTCTATCTCCTACTCTATAAGGATCATCTAGAAAGCGGAGAGCTTTGGTTCCATTCAAATAGAAAAGCTGACATAGATGTTAAGTGGTGAGAATATCCATAAAGGAGCCGAATGAAATCAAAATTTCATGTTCGGTTTTGAATTAGAGACGTTAAAAATAATCAACCAACGTCGACTATAACCCCTAGCCTTCCAAGCTAACGATGCGGGTTCGATTCCCGCTACCCGCTCCATTCTGTATAAAAGGAGTATTCTATTTGTCTAGACATGTTAGAGGCTTGTATTCAAGCCTTTTTTGTCCACCAGTTTCTGGTACTCCAGAGCGGAGTAGAGCAGTTTGGTAGCTCACGAGGCTCATAACCTTGAGGTCACGGGTTCGATTCCCGTCTCCGCACTTAGCAGTCTGTATAAAAGGACTATTCTATTTCTCTAGATATGTATGGTAGAGGGGCGTATCCAACCCTTTTTTATTCATTAGTTCCCGGCCCTAGAGGGCAAAATTGAGCAGTTTGCGAAGTCACTTGCCTTCAAAAAAAGAAGGCGCAAGGCCTCTCCCTACCCTGCAGAAAATAAAAATGAAACGAAAGGGACAGTCTACCTCTCCCTTCCCTTTAAAAAAAGTTTGCCCGTTGTTTGTCTCAGTTAATACCCAATTTTTGGAGCTCTGTTGGCGAGTTCTATTTCTGCCTCTGGAGCGCCCTCTTTTTTTGAGTGGGATGCAAAGGAAGGGTAAGATAGTAAGGGATACGGCACTAGACTAACACCTAATTAATACTTAATTTAATATAAGTAGTTAAACAGTTAACTAGACTAAACTTTTTATCATAGTACTTTGATAAATTAAGCGGGCGAGCGGCGGGAATCGAACCCGTATCTTCTCCTTGGCAAGGAGATATTTTACCATTGAACTACGCTCGCTACGGTATATATTTTATAGCGTATATCCGCCTGGGTCGACCTTCTATGTCTGGGTCGACCGTTTCATTTCATTTTCTATTATATTAGAGTTTTCCTTTTTTTATTATCTGTCAATGAATATTCTAATGGGAATGGAATTTCATAATACTGAAAGAGAAGAGCTAGCAATTCGGAACGCAAATTGCGTTTTAATACGTCTCACTATTCTAATTTTTTAGAAGAAATGGCCTTTATTATTTCTTTTTTATGGGGTTAATAAATATTAACCAAATTTCATTTAAGAAATGAGAGAATTCAGAATAGCTACGAGAAAGACTAGTCCAATCCATAATGATGTACCGGAAAATACAACATTTTTATTATTTGACCAACCATCAGGAGAAGCAAATACAAGGGGTACACTAATTACTAAGACTGAGGAAGTCGCAATTAATGCAAAAACAGCTAATTGGAAAGCAATAGTCATATTTCTAATCCTCCAAGCTACCATCAAATAAAGTTGACTACATATTTGATCCCTCACTTAAACCAAAATTGTAAAAAAATACAAGAAGTAGGAGGGGTTTAATCATGAATCCATTGATTCTTCTCTTTAATTCAAATTTATTACTTAAACCGCTTTTTTATTTGGATATGGGGGTGAGAAGAGATTATTTACTCTTTATTTCACAAGCGGGTATAGCGGATCCTGTATCCGTGTATACAGTATACAGAGATATATCGAAAAGGAACTTGTATCTGATATCTTTCTAGAGGCTAATAAATCTTTTTATTTTTTATATGGCTATGTTCTATTTGTAGGAGTAAAATAAGGATTAGGCTGTGGAGAGATGGCTGAGTGGTTGATAGCTCCGGTCTTGAAAACCGGTATAGTTCTAGGAACTATCGAGGGTTCGAATCCCTCTCTCTCCTTTTGCTTATTGAATACGTTTGTTTCTTTCATTTTTATTTATTTTTTTTTTCTGTCCCTTATCTTTCTTTCATAAAAAGGAATGAATGGCTCGGCTAGATGGAATAACCGAGCCAGAACAGAAAAAAAGTAGAACAGGTATAAATAAGAAAATCTTAGTTAAGAGGGTTCATGTAAAGAACAGGTTCCAAATCACGATCGATTCCCTTTTCAAAACCTGCTGCAGCAGCTCGGGCTCTTCCTGCATGCCATAAATGGCCCACAAAAAAGAAGAATCCTAGAACAAAATGAGAAGTTGATAACCAACTTCTAGGAGAGACATAATTAACTGCATTGATCTCGGTAGCTACGCCACCCACGGAATTTAAAGAGCCTAAAGGAGCGTGGGTCATATATTCTGCTGAGCGTCGTTCTTGCCAAGGTTGTATGTCTTTTTTCAACCTACTCAAGTCCAAACCGTTGGGGCCCCTTAGAGGTTCTAACCATGGAGCACGAAGGTCCCAAAAACGCATAGTTTCCCCTCCAAAGATAACCTCCCCAGTTGGGGAACGCATTAGATATTTACCTAAACCTGTGGGTCCTTGAGCGGATCCCACATTAGCTCCAAGACGCTGGTCTCTAACTAGAAAAGTAAATGCTTGAGCTTGAGAAGCTTCTGGCCCGGTGGGTCCATAAAACTCACTCGGATAAGCTGTATTATTGAACCATACAAAACAACAAGCGATAAAACCAAAGACAGATAAAGCAGCTAAACTATAAGACAAGTAAGCTTCTCCAGACCATACAAATGCACGGCGAGCCCATGCGAAGGGTTTGGTTAAAATATGCCAAATTCCGCCAAATACACAAATAAAACCCAACCATACATGCCCACCAATTATATCTTCTAAATCATCTACACTAACAATCCACCCTTCTCCACCAAAAGGAGATTTTAGTAAATAACCAAATATAACACTGGGACTAAGGGTCAAATTGGTAATTTTTCTTACATCTCCCCCCCCAGGGGCCCAGGTATCATATACACCGCCAAAATAAAGAGCCTTGAGTACTAGAAGAAAAGCACCTAGACCTAACAAAATTAAGTGAATACCCAAAATTGTAGTCATTTTATTTCTATCTTTCCAGACATAACCAAAGAATGGAAAAGATTCCTCAAGAGTCTCGGGTCCCAGAAGCGCGTGATAAATGCCACCGAAGCCTAAGACTGCGGAGGAAATTAGGTGAAGTACGCCAGATACAAAGTACGGAAAAGTATCTAGAACTTCCCCCCCTGGCCCTACTCCCCAACCTAGAGTAGCTAAGTGTGGAAGTAAAATCAACCCTTGTTCATACATGGGCTTTTCTGGTACGAAATGGGCCACTTCAAATAGGTTCATTGCTCCGGCCCAGAATACGATTAATCCGGCATGAGCTACATGAGCTCCAAGCAGTTTACCGGACAAATTGATAAGTCTGGCATTCCCAGCCCACCAAGCAAAGCCGGTGGTTTCTTGGTCACGACCAGCTAAAACGAAAGTTCCATTAAAGAGCGTTTCCACGTGGTAGAACCTCCTCAGGGAATATAAGATTTTCATGAGGCTGATCCTGAGCTGCCATCCACGCACGAATACCCTCGTTTAAAAGAATATTTTTGGTGTAGAAAGTCTCAAATTCAGGATCTTCCGCTGCACGGATTTCCTGGGAAACAAAGTCATAGGCACGTAAGTTCAGAGCCAAGCCAACTACGCCAATAGCACTCATCCATAAACCGGTGACGGGTACAAATAGCATAAAGAAATGTAACCAACGTTTATTGGAAAAAGCAACACCAAAGATTTGGGACCAAAAGCGGTTAGCAGTGACCATTGAATAAGTTTCTTCAGCTTGAGTTGGGTTAAAAGCACGGAAGGTATTTGCACCATCACCGTCCTCAAATAGAGTGTTTTCTACGGTCGCTCCATGAATAGCGCATAGCAGAGCCGCACCTAATACTCCGGCAACTCCCATCATATGAAATGGGTTCAACGTCCAATTATGAAATCCTTGGAAGAAAAGGATGAATCGAAATATCGCTGCTACGCCAAAACTCGGCGCAAAGAACCAACCAGATTGCCCCAGTGGATAAATAAGGAATACAGAAACAAAAACAGCAATTGGACCAGAGAATGAGATTGCATTATAAGGCCGCAATTGAACAGACCGAGCAAGTTCAAATTGGCGTAACATGAAACCTATTAGTGCAAAAGCCCCGTGGAGAGCTACAAAAGTCCATAGACCGCCTAATTGACACCAACGAGTAAAATCTCCTTGTGCTTCGGGCCCCCATAGTAGCAACAAAGAGTGTGCTAAACTATTGGCAGGGGTAGAAACTGCTGCGGTTAAGAAATTACAACCTTCCAAATAGGAACTAGCCAATCCATGGGTATACCAAGAAGTTACAAAAGTTGTCCCTGTAAACCAACCCCCTAAAGCGAAATAAGCACAAGGAAAGAGCAATAGGCCAGACCATCCTACAAAAACGAAACGGTCCCTTCGTAACCAGTCATCCATAGTATCAAATAGATCATTTTCTTCTTTAGGAATTCTACCAAGGGCTATAGTCATAGTGATCCTCCTATTCAATTACTTCAACCATTTCCGAGCACCTCATATCACTTTCCAAGGCATATGATAGTTTTATTATCTGTGGACGATTTCTTTCTCGTTCAATGCCCTTTTTCAATGGTCTCGAAGAGAGAAATTTCCCATTTTTATCTATGGAGTCACAGTCACAACCGAGGTCGTGGTAAATCCATGAATTTGATTCGATTTGTTTTTCTTATACTATTTATTTGTTTTTCTTATACTATAGAAATAGAAATAAATTGTTTTTCTTATACTATAGAAAGAAATAAACCTTTGAATTCAGCATTATTCCAAGACTCCTATTTCAAAGTCTATCTTTTAAGGGAAAAATGCAAATAAAAGTAACCCTTCTTTTCCCATTCCCTCTCTATTGCATGGGTGGAAGAACTAAAATAATAGAGGATTCTGAAAAAAAAAAATGGACCTTCGAAATCCAATTTTATGTGTAGCGCAAAGGAGTTGCGATTTCTTCTTATTCCTATAGAACATCTAGTAACAAGAATATGAAATCGTAAATAGCGAAAAATTCTTGTCTTGCGCGGTCTAAGTCTAAGGAAATAAAAAAAATTCGCTTATACAATTTCATCTACATCGAATTTATATATCAGAATAGCGGATAGAGGCATCATTAAAGGAGTCAGGTCTACTTACTTTATGCTTCTTTCCAATTTTATGGTGGATTTGATAAGAACCCTTTTTGCTTTCTTGATAAATAATCGACAAAAAAAGCGTTTTTTTTTATATAACCTGCTTGTTTTATTATAATTATAACAAGTCCTATATGGAAATGCCCGCTAAAGAGAAAATCTATTTGATTGTCTCTCGGCCAATATCGATTTTTAGAAAGAAAAAACAAGAATTTTCTTCTTTTTTTATTAACATTAAGAAAAAAGAATATAATTAAAATGGAATTGGCAATATAATTTTTATAGACTTTTGAAAGAAAAAAAAGGGGTTTTTTGCAACCGTTATTTCTTATTTCTTGCCTATATCATATCACGGAAACCTTTCGCTTTGGAACGTGGAGAGATGGCTGAGTGGACTAAAGCGGCGGATTGCTAATCCGTTGTACAATTTTTTTGTACCGAGGGTTCGAATCCCTCTCTTTCCGCTCCCTTGGATCATTTGGGACTTTCGAATTGGAAAGAATTCTGACCCCCGGATTTTCTCATAGATAAATGTACGAAACAAATCCAATAAGAAAAAAAAAAACTGAATTTTTACTCCTCGCGTCCAGGATTCCGTCCTGGGTCATTAGATAAGAATCCAAAGATAAAGAGTGAAACAAAGAATATCACTACTGTATAAACAAAAAGTTTGAGAGTAAGCATTACATAATCTCCAAGATTTTTTTTTAAGGAATAGATTACCAGTTTTTCCTTACCACACGGATCCACTAGGATGGTTTTTTTTTATACCTAAAAATGCAAAAAAGAATTCTTGAAAAAAATTGCAAGAATTCTTTTATAATAAGCACTCTTATCAATAGCAAAAATAGGGTTAGGTGGTTAGGTATTGTGTAGGTACCTTTAGGTACCTGCTCAACCTAGGTGCAGGGGAGTAGAAAGGCTGATCCAAATTTATTGCTGTAGCTACCCATTCAATGTAGAAGAATTTAAATTTTAGAATCGAAGGTTCATAATATAAAAATATAAAACTTCTCGGCTTTTACCCATTTTAAAATTTTTTTGGAATGAACACATCATTCAATTTGGCATACAGAGTACTAAAGATTTCATCGAAAACTTACAGCAGCTTGCCAAACAAAGGCTAATAGAAAAAAGAATAGAGGTATAACAGGCATAATATCCACGATTGGATTGAAAATAGCATAAGCTTCGGGTAATTTGGCAAAGAAAAAACTAGTAGGATAAAGAACAGAATTAAAACAGATACAGGTTAAACTAAGTATATTAGGCATAACAAGCATTTCATTCTTGTAGAGTAAATAATTGGATTTTTCTTGAGTTATTTTTTTAAGGGAAAGAAGGAAAAGGCAGATTCAAAATCTTTTTTCTTCGGACTTTCCCAAACACAAAATACCTCCTTGTATTCGCACTCTCAAATGAGAGTGGAATAAATTCGACTTTCATATAATATCTTAATAGAATTCCATGTAATGATCAATGCATTTTTTTGATTCTATATTATCCGCATGTGTAGAATACTAGCAAGAGAATATCCCTCCTTTTTTATGTAATTGAAATGGTATTGACGAATAACAAATAAACATACTAGTGTTTATTAGTGTCGCATAAAACCCGAAATGGGGCGTGGCCAAGTGGTAAGGCAGCGGGTTTTGGTCCCGTTACTCGGAGGTTCGAATCCTTCCGTCCCAGATTGTTTCTGATGAAACAAACGGTGAAATCATATAGTATTCCGTACGAGACAAAAGTTTATTAAAGAGAATAATGATATCTTATTCTTTCTCAGAAAACATAATAAAGTCTTAAGTCCAGTCAAATTGACTATCTTTATTTTCATGAAAAAATGGGATCTATCAAGCACATTCAGGATATGCCTCTACTATAAAATCACTTAGTCATATTTTTTTCTTCCTTTTGGTATTCGAGTTGAAGAAGTACGAGAATTCTATAACTACCAAAAACTTTCAATCTTTTCATTGGAATAGTTTATTTAGTTATTATAGTTAATTGTTTTTGGTACTGAAAAAATATATTACTACTAGAATTCTAATTCTAGTAATTAAATTAATTAAACTTTTTTGGAGGTTGATAGTTTATTTATTGAGGAAGAGTCAATCCTTCTTTTCTCACTTCAAGATTGATCATCTCGAGCCATCCGTTGAGGGTGGAAATTTAAGAATAAATAAGTTTTAAGCAAACTTGTTTAGTCGTCTTTTTCAAACTATGTTTCATTCATATGATAGAATTTTAATATGGGTTTAAATAAATTGGATCTTGGCGGAGGCTTCCCGGATAAATACTTACTTTCTTTTATCCATATTGCTCCATAGATAGCAAGTTTTAATTAGTATAAAAAAACTAAACCAATGACTATTCATGATTCCATCCATATTGGATCAATTCTCTATACCACTTTGCAATGAAAAGAGGAATGTTTGTTATGGTAAAACTTCGTTTAAAACGATGTGGTAGAAAGCAACGTGCGACTTGAAGGACATGATCGATTGTGGATTTTGCTATCCATCATTTTCCATAGTAATGAAAATGCTCTTGGCTCGACATAGCCTGTTCTATTCGTTCCGAACCAAATTTGCGCTGGGTTTAAGTAACATAGTACACGATGGAGCTCGAGAGGACAGAATTTTTTTTATCAAGGGAAAGAATCTAGGGTTAGTGAAAACTAATAAATTAGGCCAACTTTGTCAGTCTATCCTTAATATAGAAATAAATCGAAAGGTTAAAATAAGAAGAAAGTCCAATAAAAGTATATCAGAATCAATCCCTCTTATTAGATTTCTATAGAAGAGATAAATGCTTTATCGAAGGAAATAAGAAAAAAGGGTATGTTGCTACTCTTTTGAAAGAAAAAAATAGGAATTCCCGAAGTAATGTCTAAACCCAAGGATTTCACAAATCAAAGATAAAGGATTCCAGAACAAGTAAACACAATTTTCAATTGTCTCAACAACAGAGTTGGATTAGAATAAGGAATAAAAGTCAATTCGTTCGAAATGAGACAAAGAAAAGAGTTTAAAGACGACTCAAAAATTTTGGAAGGATTTTGCCTTCGAAGTTTGTCAGGCAAAATTAGCCCACTTGAGTCATGAGTATAAATGAAATTTGTTTTTTCTGTAAGGAAATTAATGCACGTCATAGTCTAATTTCTATTATTATCGACAGAAATTCGAATCATTTTCTCGAGCCGTATGAGGAGAAAACCTCATATACGTTTCTAGGGGGGGGCGTTGTTTATCTACATCTATCCCAATAAGCTGTCTATCGAATCGTTGCAATTGATGTTCGATCTCGAAGAGAAGGAAGAGATCTTCAAAAAGTAGGTTTTTATGATCCGATAAAGAATCAAACTTGTTTAAATGTTCCAGCTATTCTCTATTTCCTTGAAAAGGGTGCTCAACCAACAAGAACTGTTTATGATATTTTAAGGAAGGCAGAATTCTTTAAAGAAAAAGAAAGAACTTTGAGTTAATTGAAGAACTAAATGAATCAAAAAATAGGATAGGAGAAGATTATTAGTATTCCTAGTTGTCTAATTATTTAGACACAATTTACCTCTTTTTTAATCCTATTTGGATTTATATTATATCGTGCCAATCCAACATAAGCCCCTATTTTATTTACTTTTTCTATCTAATTTGTTTTCTTACCATTGTATTTCCATTGACAAAGGTCTATTGAACAAATAGAATTTGTAGATAGATGGGTCTCTTTATCCTCACTCCATATTCAATTTTTCCGCCTACACTTCGCTCAAATGATAAGGGTGTTCCTCTTGCATGTATTCTCATACAATATAATATATATTTTTTATAATATATATTTTTTGTTAATAAAAATCGCTAAAAATAAGGAGAATTTGGCCATCGTGATTAGGGTCGCTCTTTTTTTAACTTTACTTTAGTGGAATTTCACCGGACCTGTTCGTTTTGGCATTTGAGTGTTTTTCATGGTCGATAAAAAAAATCTTTTGATGTCTTGCTAGTTCAATGTTTTGACAGAAGCGCGCGGTGTAATTCCATTGATTTTTGGATTTCGATCGTATCTAAGATCCTTTTTTTATCTGGGTTGCTAACTCAATGGTAGAGTACTCGGCTTTTAAGTGCGACTATGATCTTTTACACATTTGGATGAAACAACAAATTCGTCCAGACTCTTGGTAGAGTCTAGAAGACCACGACTGATCCTCAAAGGTAATGAATGGAAAAAATAGCATGTCGTAATAAAATCAATCTTTTTTGAATGGAATCCAAAATTACGATTTTCTGGGTCTAATGAATAAATGGATAGAGCCTGGCTCCAATTCTGGTAAAATAAAAAGCAACGAGCTGAACTTCCTAATTGGAATGATTCCCCGCTCTAATTAGACGTTAAAAATAGATTAGTGCCGGATGCGGGGAAAGGTTGGGTTTTCCTATGAGTGGACCCTTTATTTTTTCTTTTTTTTTTTAGAAATCCTAATTATTCTTGATTATGGATTGAATAAGGGATGTTATGGATTGAATGTGTAAAAGAAGCAGTATATTGATAAAGAGGCTGTATTCCAAAGTCAAAAGAGCGATTGGCCTGCAAAAATAAAAAACTTGTTCTGTTCTTTTTTTTTAATTAGAACAAACATAAACTAATTGGGTAGAAAAGGAGCAGAAAAAGATCTGTGGATTAGACTCCCTTTCTTTCCAGGGTTTGTATTAAAAATGCAACACCCTGTTCTGACCATATTGCACTATGTATCATCATTCGATAAACCGAGAAATGCTTCTTCTCTCTGATTCAAGTAGAAATACAAATGGAAAAATTCGAAGGGTATTCAGAAAAACATAAATCTCGTCAACAATACTTTGTCTACCCACTTCTCTTTCAGGAATATATTTATGCATTTGCCCACCATTATGGATTAAATGGTTCTGAACCTGTGGAAATAGTTGTTAGTTGTAATAACAAGAAATTTAGTTCACTACTTGTGAAACGTTTAATTATTCGAATGTATCAGCAGAATTTTTTGGATAACTCGGTTAATCATCCTAACCAAGATCGATTATTGGATTACAAAAATTATTTTTATTCTGAGTTTTATTCTCAGATTCTATCTGAAGGGTTTGCGATCGTTGTGGAAATCCCATTCTCGCTACGGGAATTTTTTTGTCTGAAAGAAAAAGAAATACCAAAGTTTCAGAATTTACGCTCTATTCATTCAATATTTCCCTTTTTAGAAGACAAATTTTTGCATTTGGATTATCTATCACATATAGAAATACCCTATCCTATCCATTTGGAAATCCTGGTTCAACTCCTTCAATACCGTATCCAAGATGTTCCATCTTTGCATTTATTGCGATTCTTTCTCAACTATTATTCGAATTGGAATAGTTTTATTACTTCAATGAAATCCATTTTTTTTTTTCAAAAAGAAAATAAAAGACTATTTCAATTCCTATATAACTCTTATGTATCAGAATATGAATTTTTTTTGTTGTTTCTTCGTAAACAATCTTCTTGCTTACCATTAGCATCTTCTGGAACTTTTCTGGAACGAATCCACTTTTCTAGGAAGATGGAACATTTTGGGATAATGTACCCTGGTTTTTCTCGGAAAACCCTATGGTTCTTTATGGATCCTCTTATGCATTATGTTCGATATCAAGGAAAGGCAATTCTTGCATCAAAAGGCACTTTTTTTTTGAAGAAGAAATGGAAATGCTACCTTATCAATTTCTGGCAATATTATTTCTGTTTTTGGACTCAGCCGCGAAGAATCCATATAAACCAATTAGCAAACTCTTGCTTCGATTTTATGGGGTACCTTTCAAGTGTACAAAAAAGTTCTTTGTTAGTAAGGAATCAAATGCTGGAGAATTCATTTCTAATAGATACTCGAATGAAAAAATTCGATACCATAGTCCCCGCTACTCTCCTCATAGGATACTTATCAAAAGCTCAATTTTGTACTGGATCGGGGCATCCTATTAGTAAACCCATTTGGACAGATTTATCAGATTGGGATATTCTTGATCGATTTGGTCGGATATGTAGAAATCTTTTTCATTATCATAGTGGATCTTCGAAAAAACGGACTTTGTATCGACTAAAGTATATACTTCGACTTTCATGTGCTAGAACTTTAGCTCGTAAACATAAAAGCACGGTACGAACTTTTATGCAACGATTGGGTTCGGCATTTTTAGAAGAATTTTTTATGGAAGAAGAGCAAGTTTTTTCTTTGATGTTCACCAAAACAACTCTTTTTTCTTTCTGTGGATCACACACTGAGCGTATTTGGTATTTGGATATTATACGTATCAATGACCTGGTCAACCCTCTTAATTAATCATTAGACGAAATTAAGAAACAGGAAAGGGTTGATAAATGATCAAGAAAAAACTTTTCTATTTTTCATTCTGAAATGTTCTTTTTATTATAATAAAGAGTAGGTGAATCAACTTACTAATTAAAAAAATTAGTAGAACTTCCTCTTTGGAATAGAAATTGGCTATTTCTACATAGGGAAAGTCGTGTGCAATGAAAAATGCAAGCACGATTTGGGGAGGGATTTTTCTCTATTGTAACAAGGAAGAATTATCTACTCCATCCGACTAGTTCCGGGTTCGAGTCCCGGGCAACCCATATAGAAAAGACCCATCAAAGTTTTTCACTTTGACTCACTTCATTTACAAATACAAAATTATTGGTTTGGTTAATTTAGTTATATGGATAGCTAATCTTTGGGCTGACTTGGTTGACATTGGTATATAGTCTATGTTATACTGTTAAATAACAAGCCTTCTATTATCTATATTCTAGTTAATACGTGTGCTTGGGAGTCCTTGCAATTTGAATAAACCAAGATCTTACCATGACTGCAATTTTAGAGAGACGCGAAAGTACAAGCCTGTGGGGTCGCTTCTGCAACTGGATAACTAGCACTGAAAATCGTCTTTACATCGGATGGTTCGGTGTTTTGATGATCCCTACCTTATTGACCGCAACTTCTGTATTTATTATCGCCTTCATCGCTGCCCCTCCAGTAGATATTGATGGTATTCGTGAGCCTGTTTCTGGTTCTTTACTTTATGGAAACAATATTATCTCTGGTGCTATTATCCCTACTTCTGCGGCGATCGGATTGCACTTTTACCCAATTTGGGAAGCTGCATCTGTTGATGAGTGGTTATACAATGGTGGTCCTTATGAGCTAATTGTTCTACACTTCTTACTTGGTGTAGCTTGTTATATGGGTCGTGAGTGGGAACTTAGTTTCCGTCTGGGTATGCGTCCTTGGATTGCTGTTGCATATTCAGCTCCTGTTGCAGCTGCTACTGCTGTTTTCTTGATTTACCCTATTGGTCAAGGAAGCTTTTCTGATGGTATGCCTTTAGGAATCTCTGGTACTTTCAACTTTATGATTGTATTCCAGGCAGAGCACAACATCCTTATGCATCCATTCCACATGTTAGGTGTAGCTGGTGTATTCGGCGGTTCCCTATTCAGTGCTATGCATGGTTCCTTGGTAACCTCTAGTTTGATCAGGGAAACTACTGAAAATGAATCCGCTAATGAGGGTTACAAATTTGGTCAAGAGGAAGAAACTTATAATATTGTGGCTGCTCATGGTTATTTTGGCCGATTAATCTTCCAATATGCTAGTTTCAACAACTCTCGTTCTTTACACTTCTTCTTGGCTGCTTGGCCTGTAGTAGGAATCTGGTTCACTGCTTTAGGTATTAGTACTATGGCTTTCAACCTAAATGGTTTCAATTTCAACCAATCTGTAGTTGATAGTCAAGGTCGCGTTATTAATACTTGGGCTGATATCATCAACCGTGCTAACCTTGGTATGGAAGTAATGCACGAACGTAATGCTCACAACTTCCCTCTAGACTTAGCTGCTGTTGAAGTTCCATCTATTAATGGATAAGGTTTTTCTGCTAACATATAAGAATTTTTGAAGACAGAAATACCCAATATCTTGTTCTAGCAAGATATTGGGTATTTCTGTCTTTATTTTGAATCTTTTTTTCTTCTTAATCTTTCTATTCAGAATTCAGTTAACGACGAGATTTAGTATCCTTTCTTGCATTTTCATAACTCGTGAAATGCCGAGTAGGCACGAATTCCCCCAATTTGCGACCTACCATAGGATTTGTTATGTAAATAGGTATATGTTCCTTTCCATTATGAATCGCGATTGTATGGCCAACCATTGTGGGTAGAATGCTAGATGCCCGGGACCACGTTACTATTGTTTCTTTCTCCTCCTTCATATTGACCTTTTCTATCTTTGCCAATAAATGATGAGCTACAAAAGGATTCGTTTTTTTTCGTGTCACAGCTGATTACTCCTTTTTTCCTTTTTAAAGAGTGGCATTCTATGTCCAATATCTCGATCGAAGTACGGAGGTCAGAATAAATAGAATAATGATCAATGGAAAAAAGAAAAAAATCCTTTAGCTGGATAAGGGGCGGATGTAGCCAAGTGGATCAAGGCAGTGGATTGTGAATCCACCATGCGCGGGTTCAATTCCCGTCGTTCGCCCATCGCATTATTGCAAATTCCAAAAATGCAATTTTCCATATTCCTAGTTACGTATTTACTTACGGCGACGAAGAATAAAACTATCGCTATATTTTTTCCTTTTCCTAGTTCTTCTTCCAAGCGCAGGATAACCCCAAGGGGTTGTGGGTTTTTTTCTACCAATGGGAGCTTTCCCTTCACCGCCCCCATGGGGGTGGTCCACAGGGTTCATAACTACCCCTCTTACTACGGGGCGTTTACCTAGCCAACACTTAGATCCGGCTCTACCCAAACTTTTTTGGTTCACCCCAACATTACCCACTTGTCCGACTGTTGCTAAGCAGTTTTGGGATACTAAACGGACCTCCCCAGATGGTAATCTTAAAGTGGCCGATTTACCCTCTTTTGCAATGAGTTTCGCTACAGCACCTGCTGCTCTAGCTAATTGCCCACCCCTTCCACGTGTGATTTCTATGTTATGCATGGCCGTGCCTAAGGGCATATCGGTTGAAGTAGATTCTTCTTTTCTCTCAAAAAACCCCTTCCCAAACTGTACAAGCTTCTTCCAAAGCATACGGCTTTCTAGATGTATATGACGATCTCTAGACAGATGGATCTTATATGAATCATATGATGAAGTACCACATGAGTGGATATATAGGAAAGGAATCCAAATCTGCCGAATCGCTCATGTTATGATCTTCTACATCCTAGGTCTCTGCGTTCCGTCATCTGGCTTATGTTCTTCATGTAGCATTCAGATCGAATGACTCTATGAAATTACGTCGATACTTCCACATATTATGGGTAACGTAGGAGACATCCCTATTTTCCCCCGGGGGTCTTAATTACCACTGCTTAGCTTTCAATTTGCCTCTGACCATCAAATTAAATGTGAATAACCCGTCCTCCTCTCTTTGAAACAAGGGGCGCTTCCGGTTCTGTGCGTGCTTCAAACAATTTTGTCTTCTCCATATTACCATATCTCTAGAGCCAATAATTTTCTATGAGGAACTACTGAACTCAATCACTTGCTGCCGTTACTCAACAGTTTTCTGTTGAGGTCTATCCCGTAGAGGTAGTCAAATTGGATCAGTGATCGATTTCTAGGTTTCGTCGTAAACCTAATTGGTTACTTCCAATTACGTAAATCAATAGTTCAAACCGCACTCAAAGGTAGGGCATTTCCCATTGATATAGGAACTTTTGTACCAGAAACAATAGTATCTCCAATTATAGCCCCTCTGGGATGTAAAATATATCTCTTCTCACCATCCCCATAGTGTATGAGACAAATGTATGCATTTCGATTAGGGTCGTATTCTATGGTTACGATTCTACCAGATATGTCTTTTTGATTCCGTCGAAAATCTATTTTACGGTATAGGCGCTTATGACCTCCCCCTCTATGCCTTGCGGTAATGATTCCTCTGGAATTACGACCTTTACCACAACGGTGCCGTCCATGGATCAAATTATTTCGTGGATTGGATTTCACTTGCCTGTCTACGGTTCCCTTGCGTGTGCTCGGGATAGGTGTTTTGTATAAATGTTTCGCCGTATTATTAAGTATTCTCCTTTAGTTTTTTTCTCTATCTAGAAGTGGAATAGAATAACCCGGTTGAAGGGTAATGATCATACGTCTGTAATGCATTGTATGGCCCAGAATAGGTCCTATTCTTCTACCTTTTCCAGGTAGTCGATGGCTATTCACAGCTACCACCTTAACACCAAAGAAGAGTTCGACCCAATGCTTTATTTCTGTCTTAGTGAATCCCGATTCGACATTAAAAGTATATTGATTCTTTCCCAATAAACGAAGACTTTTTTCTGTAAATACTGCGTATTTGATTCCATCCATAAATCGACTTTCCCTCCTATGCTCTGAGTTCCAGTATCGATAAGAATTCGAGTTCTTATTGTTCTTATGTTATGGTATGAATATACCATACCAATTCGTTATGTATGGATGATGGATGAGATTCCATGGATAGAGAGCCAGTTCCAATAGACTTATGGAATGTTCCCGTTCGTGTGCATCCAGCAGGAATTGAACCCGCAAATTTACCAATTATGAGTTGGGCGCTTTAACCATTCAGCCATGGATGCTTAACAGGGATCATCGTACATCGTAAATAACCAATTTTCATATAGAAAGACATATCATAGAAAAATGAAATCGAAAATATTCCGAGATGGCAAATATTCGGAGATGACTATGAAAACACCTCTCTGGATCCTCGAATTGAAAGAGAGATTGAGAGGGATCAAGAATCCTAATTCTCGCTATTTGGAATGGATCCAATTCTATTGAGTCTGACTCATAGTGATCATTTCTCTTTAGCAAAGAATGACCTTGGTTATCAAAGGATTGAACAACCGGGATCCATTTACTTATGATACCTAGTTGGCATTGATAACAAGGATCTAATGAATTATGAGTTTAATAGATCCTCTTTAGCAGAAAGACGTATATTCCTTGCTCATTATCAGACAATCACTTATTCCCAAACCTCGTGTGGGACTAATCGTTTTCATTTACCATCTCATGGAAAACCCTTTTCGTTCCGCTTAGCCCTATCGGGTATTTTAGTGATAGGTTCTGTAGGAACTGGACGATCCTATTTGGTCAAATACCTAACGAAAAATTACGATTTTCCTTTCATTAAGGTACGAGGGCTTCTTATTCCACAAGAACGAAAGCACCTTTTCATTCTTTCATATACTAGGGGTTTTTACTTGGAAAAGACAATGTTCCATACTAAAGGATTCGGGTCCATAACCACGAGTTCCAGTGCACTAGATCTTGTAGCACTTAGCAACGAAGCCCTATCCATTAGTATTCCACATAAGAAATCCATTCTAGAAAAAAATACAATTAGATTAGCTCTTCATAGACAAACTTGGGGTTTGCGAGCCAAGGTAAGATCGGCTCGGGATCATGGGACCCTTTTCTATCAGATAGGAGGGGCTCTTGTACAAAATAGACTTACTAAGTAATAACCCCATAGAATCTATCTATATAAAGATAAAGAGGCAATCGTGTCAGGAAGCGGGTTTTTCTTTGGCCAAAAGGTACTTCGAACTTGGAACGAGCATGAAGAGATTAACGAGACTTCTTTCTCTTTTGAGTTTTTCTGGCGGACCTGCCGCGCAAGATCTTTGGTCTTCCCCTGGAACCGATGAAAAAAAGTGGATCGCTTCTTATGTACTCGCTCAGAATGATTCTTCTCTATCTATAGTTCATGGCCTATTAGAAGTAGAAGGTGCTCTGGTGCAATCCTTACCGACAGAAAAAGATTGCAGTCAGGTTGATAATAGTCGAGTGACATTACTTCGTCGGTCCGAACTAAGGAATCTGTTAGAAATGTTTTGAAATGGATATTGTTCTCTCTTTGATCAGGGATTGCTATATGAAAAGAAGTGGAGTTTGAAAAAGGGAACGGAATGCTCAAACCGGAACTGCTAGAGGAACGAATTTTCAATAGCATAACTTGGGCTCCTAGAATATGGCGCCCTTGGGACAATCTATTTGATTGCAGGGTTTTGTTCCGAAGCAAAGATATCCGCGGAGGCCGGTTCGTTCGTCCTATTCTGATATTCAGGACCAAGAGGTACTGGATTCTCTTTCGGATAGGCCCTGAAAGGAGAAGAAAGGCTGAAATGCCAACGGACCTCTGTCTATTCTCTAATTCACCCGATCCGATAGTACCCGTTTTTGGAACGTCCAGTGCCAAAGTCACTGAATGGGTAAGTCACCAATCCAATCCCTTTGACAAATCGGATGTCATATTAGATATCATATTCTATATATATAGAAATATCATAGATAGAATAGACATATAGAATTTTTGGTCGGCAAATTCGAAGGAATCATTGAGTGAAAAAGGAGCAAAGAATGACAAAAGACGAGACTCTACTAGTCTTCACTCTTGTGGTTTCCTCTTCCTCGGTTTCTGTTTTCTTATTCGGGATCTTGCTTTTCATGGTTCTCATCTCTGCAACTCGCGATTTTCGCGAGAGAACCAAATCCAAGTTGGTGAAGATCATGATTTGGGCTGGCACGGGGATCGTTTGATCG